>NC_084717.1:12413900-12716579 GCF_033807575.1 Cydia pomonella | reverse complement strand
ATTTGTAAAAGTTTTGAAAGTAATTTTGAATACTTATATCACTTATATGTTTACAGTAGGTAAGTATGGAAATGAAGATTCTTTACAGCGTAGAAAATTCCTTGTTTATAATAACGACCCACTCTAAAACATGTATGCTATATCAGAAACTGATGCAACATTATGATAGATATTTAAAATAAAGTCAATTCGAATAAGAACGTAGGCAAATCCATTAAATTTCCAGTAAAGTAGCAAAGTGCGTTTTTCTCGAAGTATCAAGTTTGCGCGGCGCGCCTCGCCCGTCTCGAACGCGCGGTCAAGCGGATTTTCCGCCACAGAGTAGCGCAGGGCAGAACAATCTTTTTTAATATAAAAAAAATATAGATGTCTGTTATCAAAGTGGTGTTGAACATATTTCCATTTATTGAACCTATGATGCAAAAGCAAATCATCGTAATATGGTATGAATTTGTCGGAATGTTTTTTTTGAGAATTGAATTAAAAGCTATTTGATATTTATTACCTATATTTACTTGTAATCTCATTTAATTTCGCACTTAGAAATCGGCAAAAATAAATACCTATTCTGATACCGGAAATTTTAAATATTCCAAACGTAATGTCAAAATGTAATCTTACTTAATTTGTATTAAAAATATAATTAACAATAGTTTGTAGTAAAGTACGACTAGGAAATTAATTATAACGACTATAAAAGAGCTAGAAACAATAATATTTGAATTTCAATCATATAAAAAAGGGCTTAATTTAAAAACGATACATTTTATAATCTGAGTTTCAATTATGTTTTCTTTCCACATTGATACTTTTATGTAGGTACATTCTGAGCCATGGCCATATGTAACCTAAACTATTTCATTACGCCCAGAATACATAGTTAAGATCATTAAACCCGACTTCATATATTCCATAATATTCCTAATACAATCAAAATCTGTCTTAACATCTTAGTAAGTACGAGTACCTTACGATACAAAAGCAGTACTTGTCACATAAAGAAACTACAGAACAAAGAAAAGCCACAAAAGGTTCATTGTGGAATTCGGATACTCTGTGCCGTTTGACAATGGGGGAGGCGTGCGGTCGGGGGGACGCGGGGGTGACATGGCTACCGGTCACCACCGCTCGTATTGATTTGTTGTATCGCTCGTCCTGCAACAACCCTCCCTCTCACACTGGCCCACCCACCCATAACCCCGTCTTTCTCCTACATGTGTCCCTCCCACGTTCACACACGACACACGTGCATATGAGTAAGCGTGGATGTGTGCGTTGGGGTCCGAACATGTATACGCAAAATTTTCGGTACGCGTGCTTTCGCTTTATGGCTATGTGTGTGTTTGTGTAATTTAGGCCAGAGGTCACACTGTATGTACTTTAGGTATATAGACGGGAAAGCCGCGGTATATGGCTTTAGTAAATGTTTGAGAAAGGATTACAGTCTACGCTCTGCTCCTTATTAAATGTAAAGGGTTTGTTCTTTGAATAAATTAGCTTAATAATAATGTTAGTTTAAGTTTATCAAATTAGTTGAATGTTACATTTTATAATAAATAGTTCAACATAGATACCACTTAGAAGCATAGCCTAGGTCGTAATCGGTAATCGTTAATGAAAATCGAAAAGTACTACTGTCAGACCGACACCGGATTTTTTGTTCAGTTTTGTTCTAGTTTCAACAAAAACATGATTTTTATGCCAAAATCTGCCGAAACCGAAACTTCGGTCGGCCACTATTGAAAATACAATCTTGTAAGTTATGGCACGGCCGAAAGGTTCGGCAGTTCCTTTACCGTTACCCGTAACCGAAACTTCGGTCGAAAAACGGCGTCTATGCCTATACTTGTCGAAACCTAAATTTCGGATGGACATAAAATAGTACCTTAAAAACGTATGGAATTGGAACAGACTTATCGTTCAGATTTGTACCTAATTCAAATGCATTTTTGGGGTTCCGCAATCAACCAGGAACCCTTTTAGTTTCGCTTCGCCATTGTCCGTCTGTCCGTTCGTTCGCGTATTTGCTTAGCGATCGTTAGTGTTAGAAAACTGCCATTTGGCATGATGGATACATAAATCATACATGGCGACAGAACGGTAAAACAATAACTACAAAAAGTTTTTTTAGGGTACCTCCCATACAAATTGATTTTTATTTAAAAAAAAAATCACTTTAACCCAATGAATAAGGGTCTCCAAGAACCATTTTTTAATAAAGTGAATATTTTTGAAAATTATCGGCCGAAAGAAAAATAGTATGTGCCCCCCCTCTAATTTTTCAACCATGAGTTCACAAAATATGAAAACAAAAGCTTAATAAATACTTTCAACTTTCAACATTTCTCGTTCAACAGTATCTGACATACCGTCAACCGGGGTAAATAGGGGGTGAATAGGGACAGCACTTAAAAATGTGATTTACCTGACAATATCTTAGGAAACATCCACACAAACTGAATCATACAGAATCTACTCTTCTTCCTCGCGTAGTACCGGCATTTTGTCACGGCTCATGAGAGCCTGGGGTCCGCTTGACAACTAATCCCAAGATTACTACTAGTAGGCACTAGTTCTTACGAAAGCGACTGCCATCTGATCTTCCAACCCAGAGGGTAAACTAGGCCTTATTGGGATTAGTCCGGTTTCCTCAAGATGTTTTCCTTTACCGAAAAGCGACTGGTAAATATCAAATGATATTTCGTACTTACATAAGTTCCTAAAAACTCATTGGTACGAACTGGGGTTTAAACCCGCGACCTCCGGATTGCAAGTCGCACGCTCTTACCACTAGGCCACCAGCGCTTCATACAAAATCTACTATTATTTTCAATCTAATGCCATAATTTGTGCAAGTATTTTTTAAGATGTTGTCAGGTAAATCACATTTTAAGTTTTGTCCCTATTCACCCTAGCCGTCTCTATTCACCCCGATTGACGGTATTCGTGGTCTAATTGTTCTACTGCTCTACTATGTAAATAGATAGTTTGGACGCATAGTCTGATATTTTATTTTAATGCTGACTGTACCAACAATCTCAGCCCGACTGTCAAGTGAATCCCTTCCATAAAGGACCAGTTTAATTCCCTAAATTATTCACGTCTCACACACGTAGACCGTAACGAAGTTACATAAGCAATTACGGCCCCGCTTAGTATTCCTCGCATTCGGCTAGTGGCATTAGTATGCGAGCGGTAATTACCGGCTTGTTGCAAGGCGTTCATCGCGCTTACAGGCTTTTAGGACGGTAGTAGATGGCAAAAAAGTTATCTACCTTCTAAATGTGCGATTTTTAAAATCTTAACTTGACTTGATGTGGAATTAATATTACTAAATATTGATAAAAAAGCGTTTATTTTTTTTTCAGATTTTTTTTAATAAGAAGTGTAGATACGAGTAGACTTTACAATCGCAACTCAATTGTCAAACAAATCCCTCCCATCCAGAATTAGTTTAATTCCTTTACATATTCACGTCCCACACACGTAGACCGTAACGAAAGTTACATAAGCAATTACGGTACCGCTTAGTATTCCTCGCATTCGGCTAGTGGCATTAGTATGCGAGCGGTAATTACCGGTTTGGTGCAAGGCGTTTGCCGCTCTTAAGGGGTTTTTAGTATAGGACGGTATTAGAGGATTTTAAAATTTCAACTTGACTCGCAGTGCATTATCCGCGCATCAAAGAGTACGAGCCTGATGGACCGCGAAAAATAATTGGGGGGGGACACATTTTTTTTTTCTTTCGGAGCGATTATCTCCGAATATATTCACTTTACCAAAAAATGTTTCTTGAAAACCCCTATTAGTTTTGAAAGACCTTTCCAACGATACTCCACACTCTAGATTGAAGCGAAAAAAAAAATTCACCCCCACTTTACGTGTTGGGGAGGTACCCTAAAAAAAAAATTTTTTTTCGATTTTATTGTACGACTTTGTCGGGTTTATTGATTTATATATCCATGCCAAATTTCAGCTTTCTAGCACTAACGACCACGGAGCAAAGCCTCGGACAGACAGACAGACAGACGGACATGGCGAAACTATAAGGGTTCCTAGTTGACTACGGAACCCTAAAAAGGCAACTTCACTTGATATTGGTTTTATTTATTTAAAAATATGTAAAATAAATTTGTGATTCTAATTTACCTAGTGTAACCGAAATCGTAACAATCTCAGCTTATGAATTTTACATGTAAAAAGCAAATCCTCCCATCAAGGATGAGTCTAATTCCTTATTCACGTCCCACACACGTAGACCGTAACGAAGTTGCATAATCAATTACGGTCCCGCTTAGTATTTCTCGCATTCGGCTAGTGGCATTAGTATGCGAGCGGTAATTAACGGCTTGTTGCAAGGCGTTCGTCGCTCTTACAAGTTTTTTAGATAGGACGGTATTAGAGGATTTTAAAATTTCAACTTGACTCGCAGTGCATTATCCGCGCATCAAAGAGTACGAGCCTGATGGACCGCGAAAAATAACAATTTATGAAGAATTATTAAAGTTCCAGTAGGCCTCCTGGTAATTTTTATTTTTAAAATCCATTAGGTAGGTACACCGGAATTCGACGTAACTTAATAAACACATTATGACATAACATATTGTGACTTTGCAACTAACGAGTAAGTATTTAACTTTTCCCTAACGAGTATCACAGCTTTTATGGATACCTATCATGTATGTTTTGATTACTATGGGTACCTAGGTACCTATAGTTTAGAACGCATCGAATACAGAAATCTTTAAATCTAGTCAGTAATCCTCTAGGTCATTTAATGATAAATTAAAAATACCTTTCGCCTTCTACAAAGCAAGAACAAAAATTACCATTCGAGTAGGTAGGGCTTTTTTGCTTTTCTCAACTCTTAACTAAACATTAAAAAGCCGTAAGTGGCTAATTTGGTCG
This sequence comes from Cydia pomonella, assembly GCF_033807575.1. Taxonomy (NCBI): domain Eukaryota; kingdom Metazoa; phylum Arthropoda; class Insecta; order Lepidoptera; family Tortricidae; genus Cydia; species Cydia pomonella. The sequence continues at coordinate 12,711,671 of NC_084717.1, read as the reverse complement.
TTAAAATTGATAGTACACATTTTGTGTACCTATTTGTCCTAATTCTACGAAAGTACCTAAATCTAATTAGAGACCTTTAATTATACCTACCTACTTCAGACCCATTAGGAACCTTTCATCACTTCTTAAATCAAATAAGTAGCCTCAAGCAAAACACGTTTAAAAATTTAATTTAATTTTAGAAAAATATAAATTTAACCTATTGCCATTATTTTATCGTTTTATCGAATTTAAAATCCACATAAGATATCTATTTATCCAATTAGGTTTGCGTATGTGTCATACGCCGGCGTAACCAAGAATACATTTAGCTCTAAACGATACCGCAATAAAAAATAATCGCATAAAATATAAAAACGCACGCACCTCGCGGGTCGAAAACTTGAAACTTGAAACATCTCAAGTTGTCCGTGCGTGCGCCTCCCCTAGTAACTAGTGTAAAAGTAAACAGCGGGGAGAAAGGGAAAGTTTCGCCGTTTTTCCTAGGGGACCCTTCGTGGAAATCTCCAGCGTAATAACGTTTGAATTTAATTTTGAAACACATTTAACGTTTTAAGAATCCAGATTTAAAAATAATGCCGATTTCTAGATTCTATTAGCTAGTCTCGAGGCGTTATTTGCTTCATTAACTATTAACAATCCGTAAGAATTGAATTTGTCTGTAAAAAGACAGCTACATATAAGTTCCACTAGTTTCTAGTAACCAGCGTCTTGAACTTTTGAACCCTAACTATTAACCTTTTGAAAGAACGCGTGCGCTCAAATATTCTTAAATTAGTCGTAAAATTTCCAATAACCCAAACCAGAGAACCGGTAAGTCCAGTCCAAGCTGCGAAAATATTAAAACTTTTGTACATAATGTAGCAACATGCGAGGGTCAGTAATAGAAGTACTTATAAAAGAACACATGTTTCACAAACTCGCGAAACACATATGTCCTTTTTATTTTTAAACTTTGCACCCCTTTTAGAATGACCAACGGCGACCCGACGCGCGTCGGTCAACGAATAATGAAATTCAAAAAAGGAACGTACAGGCCCGCTAATAAACAAACCGTATATCATTCGTTATTCAAATAGTTTAAAGAATGGTTGACCCGTGAGCCCACGCGACCATTGATGGTTAAATATTTTCAGTAGGCAACACACACGCCATGAAATTTATGACCAGCAAATTGGAGAAAAATGGACAGGATTTCGATGCTTTGTGATAAAATGTTAACGGCGTGTTCGTAGTTGTTGTGAGACCGACTAATAGAACGAGTTTAGAAATTTAATTTTATGACTGTTATAAGCAACTTGGTTATGTATTTGCTTAGAAATTAAAAAATAAGTAACGTAAAAGTAGGTAAGTTGTGTGTTTATCACGAATATTTGTTCCTGAGTTATGGATGTTATGTGTTTATCTATATAAGTATATAATTATATTGTTCCTAGTACCCATAGTACAAGCATTGCTTAATTTGGGGCTAGATAGATCTGTGTAAGATTTTCCCCAAATATTTATTTGTTTATTTATATGTATATATTTATCAATAAACGCACAACAAACAAGTTTTGAAATTAAAAAATATGTTAGCAGTATGGTTTCTATTCTTTGCCTTTTCTCTAAAGTGTAAATAGCCTTTTCTAAATCTACTAGCTTGTGATGCTCAAATTGCTCGATGTTTCCCTAACTTTAGCTGTCCTAATTATAAATAATAAAATACGGGAAATGATTAACATTCATTAAGCGTTATCACCCTAATTGTAACGATCTTCTTTATTAATAAAATGACTCGTAATTAGTTAGGGGAGAAAATGCAGAAAAATTATATTAGTCTGCTCTGCTCTTAACGCGTTTTTAACAGGGTGTTTTCCTCCCCGAGAATGGTATTAATGTACTAGTTATTGGTGTTGGGAGTTAATTGTGTGTGTTTTATTATTTTGTAACGTGGGCGAAAACAATAATTGAATTCATATGTTTTCTGGTAGGTACTAAAACTATTTTGTAAAACGAGTAACGTATTATATTCGTTATTAAAGTTACTTACTTCGTTATGTTGGTGACATTATGAAAGAATAGGTGTACACCTAATGATAAATTAAATTTGAAAATTTTGCAAAATTAATTAGGCACTATGTGGATTATTTTGAAAACCCCGTGGTTGTTGGTAGGTGTTTATTTCTTAAAATTAAATATTTAGGTACAAATATAAACCCGCAACCTATAGCAATACAGCAACGCCTTAAACGCCATAGTATTGTAGAGTTACTAAAACAACCATAACATTCCAAGGAATAAAAATAAAACTTACTACAAGGGACGTAATTTACGACGGAAGGACAACATTCAAATTCAAACATGGAACATAAATTTCGAATATTACCTATATTGAAACGAGCGCGGAAACTAAAATTAAATTCTGCATGCAAAATGGCGAGGGGACCGTTATTTGGTAGGCGTATATAATTTTATTGCAGGGACCAATGGTTTGCGAAACATGTCGGGCATTTCTTATTTTGTAATTTATGAAATATTTTTGGGCAATGTTTTATTGTGTTTTCTCTGTGACGCCAGGATGTCACATTTTAATGCTTTCAAAAGTATTAAATACATATTTAAATATATTAAAATTCTAAGGAATTGAACATTAAGGCACCATTGATTTGAAATATACAAAGTGCCTACTATAGCTAAGATTTATTGATTGCATTAAATACATTAAGTCTCAGACGAATCCTTATTTCGAATTCGACAACTGATGTACAGTCGCCATCAGATATTACACAGCAGCCAAGGTATTCACAAAAATCTAAACAAAGACTATTATCAAGACATTAAAGTGCTTATGCAAATATTTTTGAGTACCTTGGGCGCTTTCACATACGTATTTGACGGCCACTGTACCTAGATGCCACTGCAAAACTCCATACATTATAACTCTGTTGTCAAAAATTTACGCTTGACAGTCCATTGACTGCATAACTAGGCATTTTCTCTTCTACAATCAATGACTTCTCTTTATTATAACCGCAACAAACAGACTTCTGTAACTTTTATAGTGAGGTATTTAACCTTTTTGCCGCCACGTCAATGAAGTAGTACCTAATAAAGTGTCATCAAGGCCACGTCAAAAATTGTACGTAGGTATACAAACCTGACCAATACCACGACTTGATATGAAGTCGTGGCGTGTGGGGCACGAAATGTACTAACTTTATATCAAGTCAATGGCGGCGAAAAGGATAAAATGTACGAAGACGTAATGTGAGATTTGTTCTGCGTTCCATAACGTACCGTAAAATGTTGTCAGTCAGAGCTATAGGTACTTACCTAAGGCGTGGAAATTAATAAATGTATGTAAGGTTGATAATAATTAGAGATGTGCCGACTACGGTTTTGGCCGACTAGCCGACTAGCCGACTAGTCGGCAGTCAGGTGGCCGACTAGTCGGCCGACTAGTCGGCGTAGCCGACTATGGTCTTCGCCTAAGTTCGGGCGTAATCGGAAACGTTCGGGTCGCCTGATTCGCTGCCGCACGTGGTTGCGTTTTCATGTTTTGACTAGTTTTGTTTACCTTTCCGATTCACTTGTTGCTCCGGTGTGTTATTATTAGAAAAACATACATAACGAATCGTAATTGTTGTTTAAAAGTTTAAATAAACAAGTAGTGATCTTTATAAACATTATGACTAAAAGAAAATCACGCGTGTGGACATTTTTTGACGATGTTGAAGATGATTCAAGTAAAGTGAAGTGTAATCAATGCCAAGTACTTATTTCGCGAGGTGGACTGGGTAAATCGGTAAACACTTCGAGTATGGTGGTTTTTTTATTTTATTTCCTTATTTTTTTGGAAGATCTAGGCAGCCGACTATTCGGCTCATTTTGCCGACTAGTCGCCGACTAGTCGCCGACTATAAATGTGGCCGGATAGTCGGCTTTCCCGACTAGTCGGCGACTAGTCGGCACATCTCTAATAATAATGTATTTATTAAAACCTAAATTATCCTTAAAATGTTTCTTGGGAGGCTTCGTGATAAATTCATAGAGCATTTTAACCTAATTATCAACTGGACCGACTTAACATGCCAAAATTACGAACACCCAACACACCAATTCTCCAATTTAAATCTTCTACGCCGAAATCAAAGTAAATACCGGCCAGGTACATTTTCAATTTCCCAAAAACCGTGTCCAAGGCAAGGTTTATATACAGCGGGGGTGTCACCCCCAGATACAGGGTGATTTACCGAGGGTCCCCACGACCCTTATCGGGCGTCGTTATGACCATGTGAGGGTGAAGTTATTGTACGGTTACCAGGGTGGGGGGTGGTGGGAGGACGGAGCACTTTGAAGGGACATAATATGTTATTATTTTTAAGACGCGTGGTGTTTGCTTTCGATCTTGCTTAAGGTTTGGGAATGGGCTTTACGATAAATGTATATTTTATAAATTTCCTCTGATTCAAGTACTTAGAAAATTGTGATCTTTATCATATGCCCTATTTAGATTGACTTTCAGTGAAGTGTTTTAATTTCATATCTCTAATTTTGCGTGATATGCCTATAGAGAAGCAATTTGTACTATGTATTTCGTCCTATTCTTAAACCTGTAATTTTTCGTAAGGTTGCTGTCGTTTATAATATATATATGTATAAAGTCCTGCTAGTGAACATCACTGGGAATACGCTATCTTGCTTTGTGTGGTAGGGCATAGCACAGCGGATGTCATTCCAGATCTAGAGCAGAGCTCAATGAGGGTACGGACATTGTAACACTTCTGGAGTTGCAGGCGTCCATAGGCTACGGAGACTGCTTTCCAACAGGCGGGCCATATGCTTTGCCATCAATGTAGTATAAAAAAAAGCACCTAACACATGCAAGCATAAAAAATAAACCACAAAGGCACCTCCTCAAAACATAAAGGAGCATGCGTTGTACATTAAAGCCTAAACAAATATTAGGACTGACAGCCTCGAAAATACATCTCGGGAAAGGTTTCCCAAAGGAGGAGGCTAATGTTTTTCTTTTTATTTTATAAAGGCGCCATAATCCATCAAGAGGGGTGGGCCTGATCGATTTTCTATGCGGGAGGGCCCGTAAAACTATGGTTATTGGATATTTCGGGCGTCATCTCGCCTTGTTTGGCTTATGCCGGACTGGGAATACAAGTGGCGTGGATCGCACGTGATTACATTTGTATTTGTTTCACGTTTCTAATACTTGTGTCCGACATTCGGAAGATTGCGGGCTACTTCTGGACGAGACTAGCTCAGCACCGGGCCAAGTAGCGTAATATAGAAGAGAGGCCTATGCTCAGCAGTGGGCGTTAAAGGGGTGATATGATGATGATGAATACTTGTTTATAGCTAATTTTACTTGATTTTATAAAGTATTGGCAATTTTCTTATTTAGTTACTGTTTGATTCATTTTCTGTAAATGGCCTAATATCCAAATATGTAGAACTGTTTGGTTAGCAAGCTATCCAAATAATGAAGAATAAAATTTACATTATAGTATATGGTATTTAGCTATTTTACAGAATCGATTTGTATTTTAATAATATTATTTAATTTAAATCTAATATTTATTAATCCTGTTCTAGCTACGGTTCCATTCACAGATTTGTATTTTAGTAACTTTTTAAACTAAATTGCTCCTATTTTATTTAGCAGTAAGTATATTTTTACTTGCTTGCTTCATTTGCTATATTTTATTTTACTTATTTTATTATCTTAAGTTACTGGATGCTCCACAGTTCGTAGCGAGGCGAGGCTTTTAGAGAGGGCGGATTTATGTCACCAGGAAGTGCCGCGTCCTACGGCGGCGATACGAGGGCTATGTGCAGCACGGTATATATGTATTCAAATACCGATGTGCACGCTAATATATATGGAAGTTTAAACCACTTAGTACCTTAACATTGTCTTTGACTATGTTTTATTTTACTTTCACCGATGGCGAATTTACGTCACTAGGAAGTGCCGCGTTCTACGGTGGTGATACGAGGGCTATGTGCAGCACAGTATATATTATGTATTAAAATACAGATGTGCACGTGAATATATATGGAAGTTTAAAGCACTTAGTACCACAACACTCTTAGTTAGGAACTATTGATTATATATTTTTGCTCCATCCACTACCTATATTTATTTTTTACTTTCAGCGAGGGCGAAGTTACGTCACTAGGAAGTGCCGCGTCCTACGGCGGCGATACGAGGGCTATGTGTAGCACAATATATATTTATGAAAATACAGATGTGCTCGTGAAAATTTAAGAATGAAAATTTTAACCAAATACCTAAACGCTGTTAGAGTAATGGCATATTTTATTTTTATACTTATTTTAATAAATATTATTTTAAATTGAAATAGGGCGTAAAATGTATCGTCGGTCTTTACTCCTTCTTTTTTGGGGGTAGTCAGAGGTTAGCCACATAACTAACAAGTATAACAACTCTGTAATAAGTGACAGGTGATCAGTTGATGCTTTCTATAGAAAACGAAGTGTCAGATGCCTCGGCTCGGAACCGGGCCGTTCTTACCTCAGTCATCCATCAACAAATTCATCGACACAGCTCAAAGTAAAATGAACGTCGGTAGGTATAAACGTATGAAAGTTATGGGTCGTAAGTGAATTCTCGCTGAGGGCTATTTTGTTGGAGGGTCGAGATAAAAATTGATAGGTACGCCTAAGGTTATGGGGAGCCTTGATGTTTCATGTCGCATCTAATAAACCCACTATGTGTAATGAATGTATTTACCTACGTATACTTATACTGCATGCTTGGGTCCTGTGCATTTTTCCGTTTAAAAACGAGTGTCTAAGAAGTCGAAGTTGTGAGTTTGAAATAGATACGAATATGTTCTTTAATATTTATGTTATTTTATTTGCGTATTTTTGTATTTTATAATCAATAAGAATTTTATTAGTCCGCTAGTATCCATGCGGCAAGCTTTTGTTCGTTTGGAATTGGTCAATTTGTGGAATTTTGTCAACAGAATACCGTCACTACTAGGTATCATGTTGTAACACTTAAATGAAGTTGTGAATGTTGTGATACAATGTTTTTTATACAAAAACTGTTGGAGCACAATCACCCAGTTTACGAAATTAAAAATAAGTCACGTAGCTACCTATTTTACCCTCATAAATACTACGACAGAAACTCACTAAGATTATCATCATATAAAAGTTCCGATTTTTAAAATAAGTACTGAATCAGTGTATTAATATTACATTCTTTCTGTCGTGTCAATTTAAAACACTCCCTTCGGTCGTATTTTAATTTATCACCACTCGTTTCGTATTTCCTATTTTTGGCACTTGTATCGCACAACGTTTCACAGTATAGTAAACACGCCTATGATGGGACCGGCCCCAGTAATGGGATGGTATAGACTAATCCTGTGGAAAACAAGCCTTAACCATCAGTGTTTAAGCGATAGCAACATTTTGCCATAAACACAAGCCAAAGAGCTGGTTAACTTTAATTTTTCATTTATATTTGTTAGTTTAAAAATTAATGACGCCATACATCCCATGAATGGAGCAAAAATACCATAGTTTAATTTGTCAATAATATCGCAGTAGCTTTCATTAAACACATAGAAAGCACAACGGACGAATAGGACATTCAACTTTAAACACATAGAGCGCTAGAAATGTTACAGGTGTCGGTGAAATATCAAAAATACTCCAAATTTTCTCAAACACTGGTGCCGTTAACATACATATGGCTTTTTAAATTTTCGACAAAGTTACATAATGTGCTAATTATCGCACTAGTGCGATAAAGTGTTACCATATATGCCATTTTCAACCAAAAGGGAACTTATTGTCGTTTGTCAATAAGGCGCTATTTCCATATAGCATCAATTTGAAATCAACTATATCAATAACCGACAATGTGGTACCTTTTGGTTAAAACGTCACATATGTACTGTAAATATTGTTTTCAACACACTTGCTCAAAACGACGTTTTTATTCCACCGATTTTTGGCTCATAATCCTAGATATTAAACACGTGTGCTTTTTCAGTGTATTATCCGACTGAGTTAAGAAGGTAACTGATTGCTAATAATATATGCATATTATGTACCTACGTATACTTATATGCACTGCATGCTTGTGTCCTGTGCATTTTTCCGTTTAAAAACAATGTCTAAGAAGTCGAAATTGTGAGTTTGAAATAGATACGAATATGTTATTTAATATTTATGTTATTTTATTTGCGTATTTTTGTATTTTATTATCAATAAGAATTTTATTAGTCCGCTAGTATCCATGCGGCAAGCTTTTGTGCTTTTGTTACCATGCGGTAACGGAGCCTTCTTAATTTGGTCGACAAATACATTTTCTTTTAACCAACTATTAAAAAATTAAATTATCTCGTAAATTACATTAACGAATAAACATAATATTTTATCGATTTGATTTGATCATCCGTCGAATAGAAATACGAAAATATTAGCTTTTTATAATTTTTTTAATTGGCTGTTTTTCGATTCCATTCGCGCCTTTGCCTTGCGCGCGCATTGGAATCGTGCGTAAAAAAAAATAACGCGCCAGTCATTTTCCGTATTTGTCATAAAATTGGAATAGTTTTGCCTGTTTTTAGTTTACATATTGACAAAAATGACATTTTCAAGAATTAAAAATATAGAACACATAAAATTGACGCTGCCAGTAATACTAATAGAGGCAAGAGCCGAGAACGATAGCCTTTTACCATCGAAATCCGGTGAAAAATAATTGGCGGCATATGAAACTTATATTCAATGGAAAATCACCAAAAACGCATGGCAAACGTGTTGGTAGCTTACTGAAATGAACTGGCGAAGAAATGCCTACAAGCCCAGCACGGTTTGGTGCAATTATTCAATGTTAAAACTGTAAGCCACCATTTTGAAAATTGGTTTTTTACTGTTTTGACAAAAAAATATCTATAGATAAATTTAGTTTTTTCCTCGCAAGTGTGTTGAAAAACGGCGTATGAAACGCGTGTGCATTGGTCATTACCCAAATCGGCTTTCTTATTGCGCACAATATCGCCTCGTGTGTAATGACCAACTTAGCACACTTGTATTATAATGTACTATTATCATATTGTGCCGAGATTGATTGGTCTAAAAGGATTATCTATTGGTGCATACGCGACCGTGGCGCCCACGTTAATCGCAATGGCGATGTGGCTGTAGTCGCTGTAAGTTAAGAAGTCAATTCTGACAGTTATGAATTGACCCTTATGTTTACGAAGCTAAGACCTACCGTTTAACTGATAACCCTAATATTATTCTAAATATGTTAAAACGGGCCCTAGCCCTAGTGTCATATACAGGATGAAATTTTAACCACCGTTCATACTCTGCGTAGTGACTTTATAGGTCATACTGAACAACTTTTACTATGGGGCCGATGCCGAAATCACGAAAAAAAATTTGGCTGTCTAATAGAAATCAGCGGCATTATACTCGTATCAGCCGGAATATATGAAACAGCTAAATTTTTCCTATAAAGTCTTTACGTAGAGTATAAGCGGTGGTTAAAATTGAAACCTGTATATAAGGGTCAATTCATAACTGTCAAAATTTACTTAAATGATGGGATACAAGCTATTTGACAGCTGACAGATGTCATACAGTATGAAAATCTGGATCTACAAAAGTTTAAGTTATCACCACGTCGAGCGCGGCAAACGCTTTAAAGTTTGCCAACCACGCATTATCAACATAAGCAATAATAAGGAATTCGATTTATTTTTATGATATTGGGGATAAACAAGCAGACGAATCGCTCGATGGTAAGCAATTACCGTAGCACATAGACACCGGCACACCAGAGGGGTTACAAGTGCGTTGCCGGGTATTTTTCTTAATTTGATGTTGTGTTAGTGATATTTCCTTCGTACACGTTACTTTACGTCACAATGGGTCACAGGTGTTTCAGGTAAGTTACTGAAATTACATATTACCCTAAAGTTTCAGTCAGGTACCTTTTCACTATTTAATTTTACCACTTCTCGCTTTCTCCTTATTTTTCACTTCCCATCTTCACTTTTCACTTTCCATCTTAACTTTACACTTTTATTTTTCTTCTCATTTCTCTTCATCTGACTTTGTTCTAAACTTCACTTGTCTCACGAGATGTCTACATGTCAAAAATCAGGCACACACTAATGCTAATACGTTAGAAGTGTGAATAAAAGTTACCCCTTTAGTTGCGTGCACGCATGGAAATTAGATCAGTAGGTAGCGCAGGGGTTGTCAAACTTTTCGCACCTTGCCGGTTATTTTTCCAGGAATATTAATTTCGTATGGAATGTAATTTAATCATGCATTCAAGTTTTTCATTTGGGTACTGAACATAAAAATGTATTCTAAACTAAACAATAATATTAAACGTACCTAAACTAACCTAATTCATATATATAGGAGAGCATAAATCTTAGGCGAGATATGCATTAGGAGAGTTCATTAACATGAGATTGTTATGGTTATCTACTATTAGTGTCCTTTTACATCGTCCTTTTTCATCATCATTATTCATAAAAAATCAGGAATTTACTAGAATCCGTCTAATTTAAATTGACATTCCGTAGTCGACATATTCTATTTATTTCATTTTGTACGGTTCATTGTTACTTTTTATTAAAAAGGAAAATTTAATTTAATTTATAAATATTATAAGACATAAGACATTATTACACAAATTGACTAAGTCCCACAGTAAGCTCAATAAGGCTTGTGTTGAGGGTACTTAGACAACGATATATATAATACATAAATATTTATAAATACTTAAATACATAGAAAACACCCATGACTCAGGAACAAATATCTATGCTCATCACACGAATAAATGCCCTTACCAGGATTTGAACCCGGGACCATCGGCTTCGTAGGCAGGGTCACTACCAACTAGGCCAGACCGGTCGTCAAAATTTATTCATTAAACATTGACTGATCAAGTGCGGATGTAATTAATAACACTATGTGTTTTTTTGTAAATAATAATTTAATATACATTTTATTCAAATGTAAATACTAAATTATTGTGTATTTGCATGTATCCTTGTATACCGATAGCAGATACATTATTTGACTTTGACTTTAAGTTAACTTGGCGCCGACTTGAAAAGAACAAAGTGTCATATTTTCATAGGAATTTATCATGAATGATGACATTGTCACACTTTATCATTGAAAATGCCTTGCTTGGCCCGACTCTACTAGATATCAGGCAGTTCTTAAAAAATGTTCGGCAATATCAACGTCTTGCATTTTATGAGTCGATGCACGTTACCTACTTTCAAACTTTGAGAACCACAATCGGAGATCGTATATCTCGATTGTGCAACATTTTTTGCATTTGCTCATTAATTTGGGAGTTATTCCGGCTAGACAATGGTAACCCTTCCTGCGGCCTCTGCATCCATTGTAGCATTATCTCTGTATTCGGCTCTACGCTTTTTATTATGTAGATTAGGGGCTTGCGGAACACGGATTTTGTTATCTGTGGAACAATGCCACAGATAGGCGAAGGAATTTTTTTACAACCTTAAGTTTAAGCCTGTTTTCTCGTGTATACTTTCCATTTATTTTTTATTTTATGCCAGTTACAATTTGCATCCATGCGGGTGACATTATTGAATTTGCGATCTCCCTCGAAAACGTCAATAGACACTAACTGCCAATTGACATGACCGATCATGCGTAACGCGAGCTTCAATGCAAAAACAGCAGTCAAATAAATCTAACGAGCACTCATATCTGCATGTCACTGGAATAAATCAAATCACCAATGAATGCACCCGTAAAATATTTTTGAACTATTTTGAATGTGTTTTGTGTTAAAAAAACGTCCCTAACCCGTTCACTGACACGCATTCAGACGGTGCCATAAAAAAGTTACACCCATATTTTGCACTTCCCAAAGCCGAATAATAGAGTCTATTTATGCATTCCCGATAAATGAAGAGTATTTTTTTACGTCCATTATAAATCAAAATGTATTATTTATCTATACGGTGCCTGAATCTGCATCCTATTGTTATTCTCGTATGCGGTGTGTCAAGGGTGTAATGTTTTACGGGACACAGCTTTAGTCAAGTAACAAAATAATAATACAAGTTTGCTTAATAAAGGATTATCCACACTACATAGATAAAAAGTTCTGATTAAAGATTTTATTTATTAAAAGATACTAAATAAATCGTAAATAATGTACCTAGTAGCTTTTAAATAATTACTGATTTAAGAAACAAATGAATGTAAGATTCAAGATAACTGTTTGTTTTAAATTAAAAATACTGAGACAACCGTGCAACAACACTTCATTATTTTCTATACTTAAAGCGAAATGTGAAGTACCTACCTACTTCAACAAACACATAAAAATTCCGCACGCATTCAACATCCCTAAGATTTTATCAGGCGCATAAATTAAACTAGAGCGGCCGGCCATTTTGAATATTCTACGGAGGGTGTTCTCGACCGTGGGCCAGTAATTATTTGATTGGAGTCAAGAGGTCGCATACCGAGATACCGACCGAGCGGCATTGTAGTTCCCGCGCCTTGGTCTCGGTTCGAGTGCTTCGAGTTTTTTTTTATTATACGCCGTGCCGCTTTTACACCTACGGCGCTCGAGGGTTAACCGTCGCGTGAAATTCGAATTTCAAATTTCAGCGCACCTATTTCTAAATAATAATACAACCAATATGGGATGCGGAGGTAATATATTCAACAAATAAATCGATACAATTTGCATAAAATGAAACTGCACCTTTTTTAAACCACCCTTATTTAAATCCAAGCTTATCAATTAGTGAAATATCGGTACGTTCAGCTTGCAAAATGCATATTATTAAATCGTATTGAAAACAGTTTCAAAGAACATCTGACACAGGCAAGGTGACAGGAACAGGGTTAAAAAACGTCACCGACAGAAAGTGCGTAACCCTTAATCCGTTCTATTATGCATATAATTATTATTTCCGATCTATCAAAGAAAATAACAGTCCTTTTTGCATATGCTTTGACGGAAGTGTGAATAAAAAATAAAAAATGTCACCCTCAGGTAGGGGTGACCCAAGGGTTTTTTGAGTGCAAGGGTAATCCGAAGCCGTTTGATATTGATTCCGACGGTTATTATGCATTCTCAGGAAGATTTAAATGTCGCCCGAGGCATGCGTGGAGAGTATGAAAGTACTTCCTTAGGGTTAAAAATCTTCGTAAAGGAATGCTTGACAACCCTATTTGAAAAAAATAATTTTATATTCGAATTCGTTTCTCATACTTGAAAAAATTCACGCTGCAAAGATTAACCAATGAAATCGTCTTCTATCCATATTTTGTAATTTAATAGCGCTTTTAATTGTTTAACAGTTTGTTACCTAAATTATTTGTCATTTAATTTATTTTACTGTCATCGCTTAGTTATATAATTTTTACCATTTTAATTAGTGAGTAGGTACTTTCAAACTAACACCGGCCCGCAGTTCTTAAAAAAAAAACAAATTCAAATTCGCAATTAGCGTCAACGTTCGATTGGCGAAAAAAAAACGGTAGTTGAATAGGGTTGTGTGCTGCGTTGTTTGCTTTTTTATGGGTATTGGGTCAGGTAATCCCACTCGCTGCCGATGGGTTTTGACGTATAAAAGGATTATTTTCTAATAGATAATTAATGATGTCCCTGTCATGGTCTGGTTGAACGGAATGGATTAATATTTTTATTGGTTCGGATGTATTGAATATGTCATTGATGATTGTACACATTCTATTTATGTACTCTTAGATATTTAGATATTTTTAATTGACGACCGGTTTGGCCTAGTGGGTAGTGACCCTGCTTACGAAGCTGATGGTCCCGGGTTCAAATCCTGGTAAGGGCATTTATTCGTGTGTTGAGCATGGATATTTGTTCCTGAGTCATGGATGTTTTCTATGTATTTAAGTATTTATATATTATATATATCATTGTCTAAGTACCCTCAACACAAGCCTTATTGAGCTTACCGTGGGACTTAGTCAATTTGTGTAATAATGTCCTATAATATTTATTTATTATTTATTTATTTATTTATTTATTTATTTTAATTGGATGCTGAAACTTCTTTTACAGTACATATGGGGCTACTTTATAGCACTAGTGCGAGAAGTAGCATATTACGTTACTGTGTCGAACATTTAAAGGGCCATATGTACCTACTGTAAAACGTTGTACGATACATGTGCGAATAGGTAATTCGCAACTCGTGTCGATTTAAAACACTCCCTTCGGTCGTGTTTTAATTTATCGCCACTCGTTTCGAATTTCCTATTTTTCGCACTTGTATCGTAATGTACTATTAAGAATGAAAATGGTCTACATCGGCACAAGCTGCGCTACGCAAGTAAGTACGCATGTTTAAAATGGAATGTATTCCTAAGCAGATACATCTAAACATGGACATTATTATTATTATTATTTAAACTTTATTGCACAATAAAAATAAGTACAAATGGCGGACTTTATGCCTTAAGGCATTCTCTACCAGTTAACTATAGGGCAAAACAGAAATTCTAGAATGTGGGTGCAGTGAGAAAAATAATTCAAAAGAAATGACAACTATAAAAGTAATTTTCAAAAACTATTTACAATTTTGGACATTAATAACATTATTTACAATGTTACACAAATGATATAACGATATGTGACTTTAACGTATTTAAATATTTGTGATCACCTTGACCGCTCCGGTATAGCGATTGTACAGTATCAGCGCGAGCTGTGAGGAATTTTTGGGAACGTCATTTTAGTTAGGAAATTCTCGAAACTCGTACGCAGACTAATAGATATGCATATGGAGCGTTCTCCGCTGAGGAACCAACAATGGCTTAGGTATAAGAAGACTGTTGGTATAGTTAGGATCAATATTAACCGATGAAACAACGCTCCTAAAGTAGAGAGGGGGGAATCGGGAACGGCGGGTGGTTAAAAACAGTGAGATATGTACTTCTATTTGCACTAAAAATCTCGAGAATGTTTAACACAAACATAAAGAGGCCGTTTTTAGGGTTCCGTAGTCAACTAGGAACCCTTATAGTTTCGCCATGTCCGTCTGTCTGTCTGTCCGAGGCTTTGCTCCGTGGTCGTTAGTGCTAGAAAGCTGAAATTTGGCATGGATATATAAATCAATAAAGCTGACAAAGTCGCACAATAAAATATAAAAATTTAATTTTTTTTAGGGTACCTCCCCTACACGTAAATTGGGGGTGATTTTTTTTTTGCTTCAACCCTACAGTGTGGGGTATAGTTGGAAAGGTCTTTCAAAACTAATAAGGGTCTTCAACAAACATTTTTTGATAAAGTATATATATTCGGAGATAATCGCTCCGAAAGAAAAAAAACCAGCTAACGTTCTAAAATATATATTTACATGACCTTATTGTAAGTGTCTTAGAGCGCAAGCGTTGGTAGCCTAGCGGAAAGAGCGTGCAACTTTCAATCCAGAGGTCGCGGGTACAAACCCCGGCTTGTACCAATCAGTTTCTCGGAAATGTACGATATATCATTTGATATTTACCAGTCGCTTTTCGGTATAGGAAAACATCGTGAGGAAACCGGACTAATCCTAATAAGGCCTAGTTTCCCCTATGGGTTGAAATGTTAGATGGCAGTCACTTTCGTAAAAACTAGTGCGTACGCCAATTCTTGGGATAAGTTCTCAAGCGGACCCCAGGCTCCAATGAGCCATGGCAATAAGCCGGGACAAACGCTAGGAAGAAGATTGTCAGTGCCTTAGAGGCGTGTTCTTTTTTGAGCGTTGGTTTGTAAATATGTTTTTGAATTCGACTGTACCCTGCCCGGTAGCTGTCTGGCGGCTAAGTAGGTTAAAATAAGTACAGCCAAAGTTCTTTGACCCATAAAGTAAAACCCTTCCCAATCTCTTAATTTACCCCCAGTTTCCGATAGCAGGTGAAAATGTCAACAAAACAAAAAACAGCTGCGAGTTCGTCGACCTACGCCAACGTAGTAACTTTCATTCTTAAAGTTACTAACCTACTTTTCATTAATAAGGCGAGCTAAAAAAATGCACGAAGAAAGTATCAAAGATTGAGCGAAGTTCGCGAGAGACAGGAAAACAGGGATACGCCGTGCCAGTACCGGGAGTTTGAGAGATTTTATTGTATTATACTGTATGGTAAACGTAAGCGATAGGATAGATAGGGTGCTTGCCCTAGTCCCACAGTGAGTTCAATTACAGCTTGGGTTGTGGGTATCTATTAGTTGAAAGTGATCTTCTCCCTAAAAATAATCTCTTCCAAATACTTATAAAGAAAAACTTTCGTGATTTTTACATTCGGGGAGTGCTCCGAGGAATTGTTCTGATTAATCACTGCCGCTTCTTTTCGCCATCGCCCTACGCGACAACATTTCCATCCTCACCACTTTGATGGTTGCCAGTCCTTAACTGTGCGTTTCTCCAGAAACTTTCTGCATCGCACAGCTAAACTGTGGAAACTTCAACAAAAGAGCGTGCTCCCATCTTAAAGGCTGGCAACGCACTTACAACCCCTCTGGTGTTTCAGGTGTCCATGGGCGGCGGTAATCGCTTACCATCAGGTGATCCGTCTGATCGTTTGCCTCCTGTATCATAAAAAAAAAAACATAATAAATTATATTTTTTAACGGGTTTGTCGCGAATTAATTTGTTAAGAGGGAAGAATAGCTTTGCAATCAACCCGAACGGACGTACATTTTTAGGGTTCCGTAGCCAAATGGCAAAAAACGGAACCCTTATAGATTCGTCATGTCCGTCTGTCTGTCCGATTATGTCACAGCCACTTTTTTCCGAAACTATAAGAGCTATACTGTTCAACCTTGGTAAGTAGATGTATTCTATGAACCACATTTAGATTTTTACACAAAAATAGAAAAAAAAAAACAATAAATTTTGGGGGTTCCCCATACTTAGAACTGAACTCAAAATTTTTTTTTTACATCAAACCTATACGTGTGGGATATCTATGGATATAGGTCTTCAAAAATGATATTGAGGTTTCTAATATCATTTTTTTCTAAACTGAATAGTTTGCGCGAGAGACACTTCCAAAGTGGTAAAATGTGCCCCCCCCCCCTTGTAAATTCTAAAATAACAGAATGAAAAATCTAAATAAAATATTTGATATACATTACCATGCAAACTTCCACCGAAAATTGGTTTGAACGAGATCTAGTAAGTAGTTTTTTTTAATACGTCATAAATGGTACCCTTCATGGGCGAGTCCGACTCGCACTTGGCCGCTTTTTTTTTGATGAAATTTTCATTTCGAGAGAAAACGGTATCCACTAACTAAATCTTAAGTAATCACTTTGATTTTGATGTCTATCGCTTCAGCATTCAGCATACTATATTCTAGATTTATAGGTTTGTCGGTCGCGTTAAAAAAATACATCGTTGTTATATAAGAAACGACTTGATTCGACCACAGTTTATACGTTTACTCTTATTTACGATGTGTGTAGTATACCTAGATCAGTGAAACATGTGTCAAAACGACTGAAGTTAATAAAAACAAACTAATTCTTGATAGACCCCTTAACGTTATTATTTAGGATTAAATACTGCTGAAAGGTTAACTAATGTATATGTGTATCATAATTTGTTAGTGTCATAATTAAAAAAAAAAACTTTAAGCTATATTGGCGTTTATGCTACTTTTACCAGCAAATTTTTTTCATGTACTTACTGTTATAAATGTTATGTGTTAAATATTGTTTACCTTTGGAATAGTATTTTGAGGTATTTCTTATTTAATTTTTTTTTTCAAATTAGAATCCATATATAAATTGTGAGAATTCCTGATTTGGTT
The DNA here is from genome assembly GCF_033807575.1 of Cydia pomonella. Lineage (NCBI taxonomy): Eukaryota > Metazoa > Arthropoda > Insecta > Lepidoptera > Tortricidae > Cydia > Cydia pomonella. The sequence goes on along the minus strand of NC_084717.1, from coordinate 12,693,824 downwards.
GCTTTGAACTAAATTTAACTTAATTTGTATTGTAACCACGTTTAATTAGTTTAATTTTAACTTTGATCTTACTTCTACGGTTAAGTGTCTCACAGGATACTGACAGACGCAGTAACTTTTTTGGTATGGGTTAAAGTTATAACTAGGTAAGCTTTTTTTTGTGGTACAAAATAAATAATAAATAATTTTATAGCCAAATTTTCTTGGACTTTAAAGCCTGGACTTTCATGCCTTTAAAATTATGTTTAATCCTTCTCTTTTCTCAAAACCTGTAAAGTCACGTCTGAAAATATCGGTACGAAAAATGTGCCAAAATATATATACTTACACTACCTTAATATATGGGCAGGAAAGTCGTGTATACATATTTTTGGCACTTTTATCGTAACGATATTTTCAGACGTGATCGTACGACGAAAATATTAGTAAAATGTGCCCAAATCATTAGGTACCTACTCTTATACTAGACATAGCAACAAACGCCCGTTTTCCAGGACGTTTTTGATCCAGACAATTTTCGTCTTATCCACCCAATCCCAACGGCCATTTTTCCCGACCGCCCGCCAGACGCCGAGACGCTGAAAAAAATAATTAAAACGAGCGACGGCGAAAGTGAAAGCGCGCCGTCTGCTGCGTAATTAGTACAATGGAGTTCCCCCTGACTTTGAACTTTTGAATATCGAACGCTATCATTGCTCTTTTGTTTTTAAATACCCAATCGTCGATAAGAGATTTTTTAGTTTTTGTGGCATTTGCTTTATAAGTGGCCAGCTAGTTCAAAAGCTTCTAGGTTAAAGGATCCTGGAGTTAGTCGTCATGAAAAAAGAAATGCAATTGATTGTCTATTTCAGTGAAAGTACCGTACCGGCAGAAAAAAAGAGCGCAGGATGAGCAAGCACGTCTATGTGTGTATTTTGTTAGTTTAATGCTGTAGATTATTTGTCTCTATAGTTTTTAATTTTTATTATGTAGGTACCTATACCTATTCTATTATTTCTATTTTATTCTTTGCGACAAACTGCGGCTGAACCTAAACCACGGACACTTTTATTACTAATTCTTCATTCAATAAGAAATGGCTACAAATTCGTAATATTATCTGTCACAAGCAATACTTACACCTACTTGGAAACTATATGAATCACGGATTATTTATTTTAACTTTATTGCAATAATTGTAGGTATCTCTGTTTGGCCCTATGGTTGACTGGTAGAGAATATCATTTGGCATTTAGTCCGCCATTTGTACATTGTTGTATATATTTTGTACAATAAAGTATGAATAAATAAAATATATACACCAATGTACAAAGGTGCAAACGGATGCCAAATAGCATTCTCTACCAGTCAACCATAAGGCCAAACAGAGATACATAGATGTTGAAAGGTAAAGTTGGTGCAAAAAAAACACAAATATTAAATTAATTTAAAAATATATACCTATAATTATTATATAAACTACTTTCCAACAGTAAAAGTAAAGTAAAAATTCACAAGTAAAAAAAGTTAGTACGGGTTGAATGAGATTTGTTCCTTGAACTTATATTTTTAATGCCAAGGTCCGAAAAAACAAGGAAATCTCAAGTTCGCGAAAACTTGTTAGCCAATCGCTAAGACTTTAAACTTTTAAACGTCGACTGCTTACTTTATCAACTTCCGTATTGAATTTACTTTGTGGATTTTGCCGGGTAATTGAAAGGTTAATAATCACCTACCTTTACTTTTGTCATAAAAAGGGTAATACTGATAAAAATTGAATTTTATCATTTAATTAACCTTTTTTTAAATGATTGAATGATTGCTATATTTATTAAGTACCGATTATCATTTTTTTATACTACATCGGTGGCAAACAAGCATACGGCCCGCCTGATGGTAAGCAGTCTCTGTAGCCTATGTACGCCTGCAACTCCAGAGGAGTTACATGCGCGTCTAACAATGGTAGTTATTGTGTGTTTAACAAATACTAAGCAATGATTTAGATAACTCAAGATATGTTATACGAGTTCCAAAATTGAAGCGTTTACCTTTTTTTTATATCACGTCGGTGGCAAACAAGCATACGGCCCGCCTGACATTGTGATTGTGACAAATTATACAAGTTGCATTTAGTCGCACCTGGGCAAGCGGGAAATGGGCACGTGCTAACGAGCTCCCGCTCACCGATAGTGAAAGAGACATGCTCATGTTTAACAACAAATATGACAAAGATGGATAGAATGCGATAATTAATAAAAGAATAACAGATTTGTCGTAGGTATAGAAATATATTTGGAAGTATTTTTTGTCCTCCTTATGTTTGAGTATAACATATCTGCAATTATATAATATAATTGATACTAAGAGATAAGTTTACCATAATAATACATTTAAAAATAGGTTATCCATCGCCATTCAACGTGGCAATGCGGCTAGCGTTATGGGTACCTTTGCGCCGGGGACAACTCGGGGGGGTCTTTTGGACTAGACTTAAGTTAGCCTTAAGTTTTTTTTTAAATAATACTATACGAATGTACCCAATTCATTAACTTTTATATTGTCTATAGAAGAGACAGGTTTTCCCGGAAGCCTTTGAGCCATCTCTGACAGTTAGTCATAAATCAAATCGAAGAAAACACAGCCTAGCCTATCAAATATAAAATACGGTTTCACCAATCTCGATAATACCGAAAATCGCCAAACAAAACCAATCTATAGAAAATATTGAAACCTTACACACATCTAATTTGCCCCGAAGCCATTTAATATTCAGACTGATATTCATACTCCAATTTTTCCCTCTTTATTGAAAACTTGAAAATTAATTCCTCACCTAATTTTCCTTGTGAAATATATGAGACCACGCACACACGTTCCGTAAATTTCGTTACGTAGGGTTGCCGAAACTACCCCCCCGCCTGTGGCATCAATCTTCACCCCCGCACCACCTACGATCATATAATACAATAATATATGTCTAACTTTCGGACCAGCCCTGTAGGTAACCGCGTCTCGCTCGCGCATGGGTTATTTTATGTTAGAGAGAGCGGGATAGTTTGAGTGGGGGTGTCCTAAAGGGTGTAGGGAGTGTGTGGGGGTTCTATTGAAATTGAAGCTGGGCTTAGGCGCGGATGACGGCTGGATGGAGAATGGATGGAAATTTCCTCAATTTAGCGTTTTCACCAACAAAGGACGTTGTTTAATTTTTGGTTTTGGTCGATTCAGGTGTTGTATGGGACGGTTAGCGGGGTTTGTTCGCGCGGTGCGAACTGATTTATTGTGTTTTAGTCCTTATTTCTATTTAGAATACGATTTAAGTTTAATTTTATTTATACTTGTAAGACCCAGCGATTTTGCTATTGTTACGTTTATTTGCATTTTAAATAGTAAAATAATATAAAAAAATGCCTAGGTAGGTACATATATTTGTACTAACACAAATCGTGATTCTACCTATACGAATACTTATAGCTACACCTACTTTTTTATAGTATAGGACATTATTACACAAATTGACTAAGTCCCACAGTAAGCTCAATAAGGCTTGTGTTGCGGGTACTTAGTTAGACAAAGATATTAATATAATATAAATACTTAAATACATAGAAAACACCCATGACGCTGGAACAAATATTCGTGATTTTTACACAAATAAATGCCCTTATCAGATTTTGAACCCGGGACCATCGGCTAAATAGGCAGGGTCACTACCAACTCGTCCAGACCGGTCGTCAAACGTCGTTTTAACTGTGAGTCCAGAATCTTATAAGTAGATGTGGTCCTTGTCATGTAAATGAACTGATATGACACTGACATAATCAGTATCATATTGGAAACAAATTTGATAACTAAAACTAGAATTGGCCTGTTAATCACTAGCATTGGAGCATTTTCCCTCCGTCAAACCGGGCTGTTTATGAATTGCCTAGTTTACTGTTTCCATCGCACACTCAATTATTGCCTAAAGCAACCGGTATAACTATGACCCCGATATGCATTATAGCTATGCGTGATCTGTGAATGACACTAGAATGGGACTTAATACTTCGCAATTCGTGGTCGGCACGAAGGGCAATAACAGCAGTAAACTTATTTTTTTTTATGTGATACTTAGTCACAATTGCCACAAACGAGTAGACAAGCCGCCTGATGGGAAGCGGTCATCGTTACCCATCGATATAAGCAACATCACGTGCTGCACTCGGGACCAAAGTTTGTTTAACCCTCGTGCCTTAAACCCTCGCAACGCTCAATATTCCATATTTCGAACCAGTCGCTACGCTCGTGGTGCAATTTTGGAATACTTTGCTTGCTCGAATAAAAATATTAGCACGAGGAGTTAAACAAGAACTTTGCTACTTTTCATTTCAAATACGAGGAAACGAAAATACATGTGTATTAAAAAACATGAATAAGTATAAAATTTTATAGTATTTCTTGTACTTTTAATTAACAATTTAGGTAAAAGTATCATGATTTATGGAATGGAGAGTTAAATATTCATGATATTAATCAACAAGTTTAAAATCTTGAGAAGATCTTTTTAAAAGATCGATAGCTAAACAACATGTCAAAATTGACGTTTATTTCGATTACGCTATAAGGCCAATAAGATCGATCTACGAGATTTCTAACATCAAATTGACATTGGTTGCCCGAATCGAGCTGCTTCTGTAAATTATACGACATACAAACGATATCTAAATGAGAACTTATCTAAACCAGAACTTATCGTTATCGTATTTCATTCTTCGAATCGGGCCGTTAGAATGGAAATTGTACAACAAATACATTTAATAACGAATTTTGATTGCTTATCGTACTCGTAATCCTATCCTTAAATAACAAAATAATAGACAGAATAAAACGCTATAAGTACCTGGGTTGTTGGTTAAATGAAAACTGAGAATCAGAGAAGGAAATCCGGACGAGAATTGAAATAGCCAGAAACACATTTCAGAAAATGAGGAAACTTCTAACTAAAAGAAAAATAAACCTAAAACTGAGGTGGCGAATGGTTAAATGTTACATCATCCCAATTCTTATGTATGGTTCCAAAAGCTGGACCTTGAAAAAGAATTTAGTCAACAAGCTAAGGGCTTTTGAAATGTGGATTTATCGAAGGATGCTCAAAATAAAATGGACTGATAGGATAACTAATATCAGAGTTTTGGAAATCATGAAAAAAGATCTAGAAGTAGTATCAACAATTAAGAAAAGAAAAGCAGCGTATTTTGGACATATATATAGAAACAATAAATACAACCTACTGAAATTAATAATTGAAGGAAAAATTTAAGGCAAACGTGGTCGTGGTAGAAGGCGCACATCATGGACTAAAAATATAAGAGACTGGTTAAAAGTGAAGAGCATTTAATATTAATAATTTTAATTTAATTAATTTTAATTTTAATTTTAATTCTGACTGATTCGCATGACTGAACATAGAGAGACATATAGACATATGGTCGCCAACCTCCTGGACGGAGATGGCACGTGAAGAAGAAGAAGACTCGTAATAAAGGCAAAAAAAGTGCTGGGAAAGTATAATGCTCTCGTGTAGAAACGTATCATTTTCTGCACACTTTTTATAACAACAACAACCCGTTTAAGAGCATAAGAATTAAAATTACCATTACATGACCTTATTTTTAGTATCTTAGAGTCGTGTAAATTTTTTGAGCATTGGCTTGTAAAGATGTTTTTGAACTCAACTGTACCCTGCCTGCCTTGTAAAACAAATAACTACTATGGTTACAGTTGCAGTTATTTCGTTACATAGACGTAAGAAAGAATAAAAAACCGGCCAAGAGCATGTCGGGCCACGCTCAGTGTAGGGTTCCGTAGTTACTCTTCCATCACAATAAGCTAAACTGGAGCTTAAAGTATAGTAAATTGTTAACCAAGGGATGAAACGGTACCTTTCACCCGAGTTAAACAAATAGGCAAATTTGCATAATCAGTACCTAATTAAAGTAAGTCTTTTTTACTATGAAGGGAAAACTTTTTGCGATAACTCAAAAACAGCTAAACTGATAATGTCCGCTATAGTTTTCATTTAATGTCTTTCTTAAGCTCTACTTCCACGATTTTTTTCATATTTTTTGGACCTATGGTTTAAAAGTTAGAGGGGGGGGGACACATTTTTTTTTCTTCCGGAGCGATTATCTCCAAATATATTCACTTTATCAAAAAATGTTTTTTGAAAACCCCTATTAGTTTTGAAAGACCTTACCAACGATACCCCACACTCTAGGGTTGAAGCGAAAAAAAAAAATTACCCCCACTTTACGTGTAGGGGAGGTACCCTAAAAAAAATTAAATTTTTAGATTTTATTGTACGACTTTGTCGGCTTTATTGATTTATATATCCATGCCAAATTTCAGCATTCTAGCACTAACGACCACGGAGCAAAGCCTCGGACAGACAGACAGACAGACAGACGGACATGGCGAAACTATAAGGGTTCTTAGTTGACTACGGAACCCTAAAAAGTACCTAAGGCGTCCAGTGCCCAGGGCTGGGAAAGAATCGAACGAATGGATCACGGTGGTACAAACAAAGACAAATCAAAACATCTTCTTCTTCAATCTAGCGTTTTCCCGGCTTAGCACCAGGGTCCGCTTTACTTTAACATTACTTTAACATTTAATAAAATAATTTGATTTGTGTTGCCCTAGCTGTTAAGTCTAAATGGTTTGCGAATAGCCTTGTAGACCACTAGGGCTCACAAAGGCGATTAATTACCAAGTTCGACCGATTTATATTCTGCCCGGGTGCGCCCGCACCTATTTGGGTACCTTATCTTTGTTTAGAGTTTACCCCTCGGCCGTAGGTACATATATACATATACTTGTACATATAATATATAAATACTCGTATATATGTATTACTTGTTCGGCTTTTGAAAGTGTTCATGGAAAATGCGTTTCAATCGTCTACAGTCAATCGGTTACTCGAGTAACATTGAAATATTACTATGCACATTTTGATGGTGATCAATTATGTTACCTATATGAATTGATTAGGAGAGCCGACCCCAAATTAAAATGGGATAAGGCCAGAAGAAGACGGTATGAATAGGATGTTAAAATATGCAGTGTGAAAATTCAAATTCCTGATATTTTTTAGCACTAAAATCCAAAATGCGTTTAGCAGTAAGAATGATGATATTTATGAGGTAGACACTGATACCTACTACTATATTTTGCGATACAGTAATGAAATAAGGTGCGTTGAGGTAAGTTGAAAACAGGGGTAAGAAAAAATCCTTCGTAAATATTTATTAACATTGAAAATAACATTAAATATAAATGAGGCTGTTTCTCGTGCCTTATGTGATAACTGGTTCCCGTCTATACCCATCTGAATATCACGGGGTAAGTTGAACATAATTATGTTTTTTTTTTTATATTAATAATTAGCTTAAGTCAACTACATATGGCACTCCATACTTCATATCACTTCGGGTAAGAGTAAAATACATAGTTTATTTAAACATTTTTTTCTCTTTTATCTTCAGGAAGGTTAACACGAGAGTCAATTAGAAAATATATCTATTGCCGATCATCAATTACATTCAGCATTTGTACACCTATACGGTCTTAAATACTATATCTAACTTAACCCGCCACCATTTACCAACTATTTTTTACTCAATGGTACCAAACTACCGGAATGTTATTGATAGGACAGTCTATTATTTGCTCTTACTACCTAATGTACAATATTTCAATACAAATCTTTTTATTTTATTTTACAGTGGTTCCAATGCAACACTGCTCATCTCATCAAAAAACCATTTCATCTTACCTCAACGCACCCTAATCTCATGTAAAGTAATTATTAGGTTCACTTCACATTAACAACTTTCAAATCTTACCACATTAAGTGCCTAATTTAGAAGATTTCTTCTGTAAAGTTTTAACTACACAACAGGTACAGGTTGAATCATAGCCAACTATCTACAAGAGATAGCAAAATCAGTTTTCGAACAAAACTTCTTAGAAACAAGAATTGCAATACCTAAATTCGTTTCAGGCTTCGTTAGCCAAAGTATTTTATGAACTTAATATGTAGTATCAGGCATAAATCCCTTTTATCAAAGCTACTTCACCTAAGCATAACCTCCATATGCGCGTCGTACGCACGACGCTTATCTCACCAAGCAGCCCTCACTTAACCCTCCAAGCGTAACTTGAAATAGGAATAGTCGCATTAGGCCCAAAATTACAGGCGACCGTCTCTGCCTGTCGTGGTAAAATGGCTTAACCACCTGGGGGGTTAACCCCTGACTCCCCAAAACTTGAACGAAAACTTGAGGCTTTAAACGCAAGCGTCGTCACGCTAATCCCAACTGTATTTACTTAAAATAAAGTTTAGTTTAGCTTGTGCGGGATTATAAGATCTCGGACTTGGGAGCTAAATGTTAGCATTTGACCCCACTTCGTATTTTAGGTCCGTGCAGGGGTGTGGGGTTGTTTTAGTCATCAATAATGTTAGAAGGTAAGCCGTAGTGGAGATATGCACCATTTGTTATGTTACGCTTCGGCTTGCTTAAGTTGGCTTTAAAGTTTTAAGGTAAATCACTGAGTTGTGAGGTGACTTAGTATTAGGATAATAAAAGGATTTGATTAAGTAGACAGCTAACGGGTCTGTAGTTTAGGTTGGATTCAGATATTAGGTAACCTAATAGGTATTGTGTATTAAAATCCAACTTAAAGCTACGATTGATTTAATCAAAATACCTAGAAATCTTGATGCTAGACATAACTATTCAAACGAAATCTCTAATTAAAATATCAACTCAAATTAGTTTTTTGCCATCGTGCCTGTTACAAAAACCACTCCGGAAGAAATTAGGTTGTTTAATGGGAAATCTAGAGGTGGTACAATTTAGCCGACCCTCCCTTACTATTGTTTGGCTAAGTATGGCAGATTTCAATATTTTAATAACACTAGTAAATATTTAAAACGTAGATTGTTACTCCCGTGATAGAATACACTGTAAAGCGTATTAAAAATCAAAAGACAATTTATTTTTAAAAGTCGTTGACCAAATTAATGTTGGTCAATATTGTCCTGTAGCCTGTTACAGGCCCCACCCGGTTTAAGTTTGTAAAAAAATTCGTGAAAGTTTTTCTCCAAATATTCTCCATTTGATTTCAACCGCTCTCCGGTTTCACCTCGAGAAGTCAAGATATCCGCTCGTCCCGATCCCGCGGGGCGGCTCGGCTTATCAATCACGCCCGATGCGGAGCTGCGTGCTAACTTACAGCGCGGCTTACGTGGGCGATGACTCGCGTGCGCGAGTTATTCGCTCAGGTAAGACACTGCCTGACACTTTCTGTAAGCCTGGCAGCTGTTTCTGTATATTTAGTCTAGCCAAGGTGACGTCATAGGTACAGTCGCCATCAGATATATCGTAGCGGACAAGGCGCTCACAAATATATGAACACGCTTCTATTGTCAAGTAGTTGAAGTGCTTGTTCAGATATTGTGAATACCTTGGCCGCTCCGATATGTCTGATGGCGACTATAAGTACTTACATAAACAAACGCTAAACGTAAAGAAAAAAATGTATCTCGATGACAGATGCTACGAAAAGTCACGTGACATACATTATTTGTGACGTTTTCAACCAAAAGGCCACATTGTCAGTTGTCGATATGGTTGATTTCAAATAGATGCTATATGGAAATAGCGCCTTATTGATAACCGACAATATGTTCCTTTTTTGTTGAAAATGGCACATTTAAGTTTAGATTGGCGTTTTCTTTCGACGATTGTCATTTTGGCTAGGCCCCCTGCCCTAGTAAGGGTGATTTTTTGTACATGTTATCTACCTTAAGGCCTGAGCCTTATTTTATTTCGACTATAGTCCGCCTAAGCTATCTGTTCCGATTTTGACAGAACAAAGTGTGGAGGTGTCATTATAAGTGATGGCCTTCCAAACTTTGTTATGCAAATGGCACGCAGAGTTAGCTTGGTCCGATTTAAGTTAAAAAATATATAAAGATAACACCAATAACTTGTTACTCGAAATTGAGAAAACAAATATGATTAAACTTACAGGCCCATTCCAACAATAAAATGTGATACTGATCTAAAATGGATCTGAAATCATTCCAATACGAGTATGAGTTGGTTCCAATCTCCTTTAGAGGACCTGCTGAATTGCGCATTATGGCAACCTTCAACCAAAAACGTCGCTTTTGACACTGACAGATCAGTATCAGATCAGAGCTATAATCGCGAAAATCGAATTTAAGAAAGAAGATTTAGATCTCATTCCAATATGATACTGAGGGCTTACCAAAAAACAGAAATTCGCAAATTGCGGTGATCTTTCTCTTTTACTCAATTTACCTACTTCGATTTTCGCGATTATAGCTCTAATAGTTATTAGTTACTAAAACTCGAATCCAAAAACGTCACTTTTGACACTGATAGATCAATATCAGGTCATTATCATATTGGAATGAGATTTAATAATAATAACTCGAATTGGCCTGATACACGTCAACATTTGCTAAAGTTTACAAACAGCTAACAACTCCAACAAGTACTCTTAAAAAAAATCGTTTTCCGAAAAATATTCACTTAGATACAGTTTTTACTGACCTGCACACTAGGCAATGCCTGTCCTGTGGAGGAGATTGATTATCTTAAATTACTTCTATGAAATTATCACGGATAAATAACACTTGCACTGTCTGGGTTATCATCACTGCCAACTTAGCTTGGTCTAATTCTAGCGCTTTCGTCACATTAATAGCCCAATACTTTGTTAATAGACTGCGGTGCTGCCATCTGCTGAATGTACCGTAAGTTTTTGTCAGTGAACTGTAGTTCTGCTATTCGCCACTAGATGTCACTTATAATATCGATCTAATTGGAAACCATAAGTGTCTTAAATTTTAATTTCTGTTCTTATTAGTAATTTTAATCTAATAAGAGAGAGATGATAATTGACTAACTATTCACCTTTCTATATAAGTAGCGTGTCGTGCGACAAGTGTAGTTGCTTTTGTTATGTAAGTTATGTTACCATTTCTGTACTACAAGCACCAAATTATTATTTTTTTCAATTTTGAGATGAGGTCATAAAGGAATTTTATGTAACGGAAACATTAAGAAACAAATTAATTAAACTGACAAACCATGTCCCTGTAATACGATAGTCAGTTGAACGAACGAAGGTAAGAAAGTAAGAAGGTACGTTCTATGCAAAACTTTTTGTGACTACATTTTTAGAGCCTGTCTTCGGACATAGGCTTCTCCTCCATTCCTCAATGCCTGTCGATCCATTCTCATTATCGTAAGTGTTATACCTAGGCCTAAATCGAAGAATAAACAGTAACATTTTCATCTGCATCCAGTTTTCCTTAGCTTGTTTACAAATGTGGTCCTTCCATCTTATGGGCGATTTGCTACGACGACGGGTAGGTTTCCAATTGAGTCTTCATCTCACCCGGCGAACATAGTCCATTCTGACAATGTACTACCCTGCCCCTTTCCACTATGCTTTAAATATCTTCTAACTCGAAGTGATCGTTTTGTCACATATTGAAGAGTTGAATGAATGAATGAACGAATGAATAAATGCATGAATGAAAGTTTATTGACGAGAACATATCTGTTGACATAGACATGTCAGTGCAGCGTAACTTAACACTCCTCCAATTGAGGCCGGATTTAAATCTTCTCGGGTCAGAGATGTAAAGTTACAGCCGGTGTAGCTTCATTTGACGTTCATAAGCGCATTGTAATATGTCTACTTGAATAATAAAATATCTTTATCTCTTTTATTTGTATCGTGTACCTGCGTTTAGTTTCTTGGTGTACGTTCTTGGTGTATATTCCTTGGTGCACCCCTTCCTCACTTACCTTCAATATTTCCGTTAATGATGTCATTTATAAGCGTCATAAAGTATAAGTTTCAATCATTTTTCATTTTCTATTTAATATTGTTTTTATTATCATTATTATTTATTTATTATAATCGGTATAACTTAGACTTCATACTAGAATATTTTAGCTCTGATACCTCGCGCTAATCGCCGCCGCCGCCATCTTCAATGATAAGAAAGGCACCTTGGGATGGAGATTCTCTATTACCCTTCTCTAATCTAGAGCTTGTACACGAGTAGTTACACACAAGGATAGTACATAATGTAGTGAGCTCTCAATTTAGGCCGGGGCGCAATTTGAGCCGCTCACTACATGGGCTCTATTTCGCTTCAGGTAAATGCCGCCTGTCAGCGTTTCTAAGATGCCTTGGGTGGAAGCAATTGTGCGTGGTAGAGTTTGGAACAGTAGGTCTGAAATATTCTCTATCATGTTATTTTAAAGGTAGGTACTAATTTTATTAGAATGTTATTTTTTTGATGAGAAATGTTGCTTATAATGTACAATAACAGCTTAAATCTAAAATAGGCCCTTGAGGCATTGTACCAAGGATGCTGGCGGCATATATACGTTGTGCGAGGAAGCCGCCAGCTTTTCGGTCACCAGTTACGGCAACAAGACGCTCGAGGTACTTACATAAGTATTGTTATACACGCTTTTTAATAATAATGACAGTTTATTTCAGGCCAGAAGCCTATAAATTTGTTACAAACAGTTAAAATTAAATTACCTAATTAAAATTATTATATTGTCTAAATTAACAAGTTAAAGACGTATCTAACTCTTGAATGGGGCAGATTTTCGTCTCAAGTACGTACCCAAGCAGTAAAAATAAAGACATACAGATAACAACAAAATATAAGATGTAGAGTAACTTCCGTAGAAACGAGAGGTATTTGATTGATGTAAGATTTAATGGCTGAACACTGCATATAACCGGGAGGAATAGAAAAAGTGCCGGAATTCTCAGCCTATTCACTACAGGCTTACAATAATACGAAAAATATTAAAGAAGTTCTGTGAAATGTGTGGATTTCACGTAAATAAACAAGTAATTAATGCCTCTATATCTATAATTACTTACATTTAATTGTTTGTTTGACTTCTACTCTCTATACAAACACAATACAGCTCCTATCCTACTGTATTTCAGCACACTGTAGTGGGTGGCAGGGCGCGGGGTTATTTATCTTGTGGGGGACATGTGCAATCGCTTTGCTTTGTTTGTGTTCGGGGCTTAGTACGGCATAGATCGTGGCCGTTACGCAGCCGAACCATGTTTATGTTGGAATGACGTGACGTCTAATGAAGTTACGAGAATTTGGAGACATGTTGCGTGATAGAAATTGCCAAGATATTTACAACGCTCTTGTATAATCACAATCCAGTTAATTGTTATTTACTTAGTCTTTTCACAAAGTTTGTCCATAGATATAACAGAAACATCTCTTAAAGTTATTTTTAACGTTTTATTTTTCACCTGCCTTCTATGTTCATAAAACAATTCCGTTACTTGGATACTATAGCAGATATGCATACGCATAGCCTAAAACATTGAAGGTAGGAGTTCGAGAAACATATTTTTCATAAGGTCTACTCTAGTTCGTGCTATCCATGATGACGCGCAGATTTGTCAAATCTAACCTTTAATAACATCACAATACGAGTCAAGGCACACGTCATCGTGAATGATACGATCTATAAGGGCGATAATGGGATGAAAGGTTTAACTTCTACGCTAACTAATAATCTATCCTCGTATGCGACAAGGAATTTCCAATTGGGATGTAAATTTAATCTGACGTAAATCTTTTTAATTAATCTTCGTTTAAATGCGTGCATGAGATAATTTAAGTAATTGAATTTAAGTAGTCGCAAGATATCACTTACCCACTCGTATCATTTTCGACTTTGCTTTAGCTAATTCGGTCGGACAGATTTTACTACAATTGTTAAGCATCTGTCTGTATCTAAGGTAGAAAAGGTTTCTACCTTTATAAATTCCGCCAGCACTTTAACAAGATCTTTCACATTTCAAGTAAATACATTTTATCAGGAGTCTTGAAGGCTGTTTGCTAACGATCGTTCCCGGGGATCGACTTATGAGCTGTAAGCTGGATGATCTCTGCAAATATGCTCCGACGTTTCTGCAATCCAAGCTAGGGTTTAGTCTTCGTGGTGGAAATGACATACCTATGCAAGCACCTAATAATATCTAGAAGACCGAGCTATGCTCGGAAAACTCAAAAATGTGCGTTTTCTCAGATATAATATCTGTTTTTCGCCTCCGAAAACCCCCATTTAGCAATTTTTATCGAAATCGTTAGAGCCGTTTCCGAGATCCCCGAAATATATTAAAATATAAGAATTGCTCGTTTAAAGGTATTGTAAGTAATATAGGTTATTGAGGTTTTCAAAAATTTCGCTTATAATTATTAATTATATAACATAAAAACAAATCAATCGCATCCATGGCTTCAACCAGTCCGATATAAACGATAATAATTTCTAACAATAGCCTCAGTTATGTGGTAGTGATTTTTTAAAATTTATTCACAAGAACGGCTTACACCAATTACACACATTTATCATTTAACAAATACACATCCGTCATCTATACTGTCATACAATGATTCACTTCACTATCACCAGAGCCCGTAAATTTCATGCCGTTGACAGAAAAATGACGTCACGCTACAATTAGTATTTTCGTAATAATTAATCATTTGTCAACCTCTTTACGTAACTGATACATATACTTGACAATCAGTATAGAAATGTCTAACTGACTTTCATTTTATTGTCACACAAATAAATAATAGATTATTAATTTATGAAATAATACATCTTTTTGGTTTTTAACAGCGTAACAAGCTTTTATTCACGTAATAAGTATTTATTATGATACCCATCAATAAGTAAGTTATCTAAATTTGTAGTAACTCCCTGGATGTTAAATTACGTCATTTTTGCGTCAACGGCATGAAAAGTACGGGCCCTGACTATCAGAATAGTGATTCGGTCAAATTATGATTTTTGAAAAACAAATTATGACCAAATTGAAACTAATATAATGCATGCAGTTTGATACCTTTGGGTATGGTGCTTTACGCACACTAGCGTCCTACCCCTCCCCCTGACGTAGCCCCCCTTTTCGCATGAAATATGTCCCGGTTGACAGCTTTCTTATTTTTTGAGAAAAGTATGCATTTTAGGAATAAAGTTTAAATGAAGGAAAAATCCTTATGAAATTCTTAACAAAAAAAACATGTTGCAACTAGATAAACTAGAATATAACACAGTACCTACTGAAAAAAATCGTATAGGGAGAACCAGCTTGTTCAGCGGCAAAAATTTGTTGAAGTTCATCTAGCTATAACATGAAAATGATTTATCATATCAAAGAAATGAATATAACCTTATCTCTTAAAAATTATTTCTTGCATTGATACTTTTTTCCTAACTACTTTTCCCAAAAATGAAAATAAACCGTCAACCGGGAAATATTTCATGCTAAAAGGGGGGGATACTACATTTGTTTCAAGCTGGATATAATTTATTTGTCTTCCCCATACATTAGAACATAACTTTACCGAATCATAGGCGAGCCACCAGGACAACGCCTAGGCCAATGATCAGCGAAGATGTCCACTGTGTGTCTGGCGGCTGGTGGATGGTGCTGGCAGAAAGGCGGAACAGCGTTGGTTGGCTGGTTATTTCATCTTGTTAGGGCTGAAAATGCCAGTTCTTATGTCTTGACTAATGATTAAAACAATCCTTCTAGTCAAATAAGTTTCTTTTCTCGAACTGTCGAAACTATTGGAATTTATATGATAATTGCACAAATGACGTCACGGTCAAGTCTCCTATTTTTAACCGATTTCAAGATTTCAAAAGGAGGAGGTTATCAATTCGGTTGTACGTTTTTTTCTTTTTTTAGTTCTATCGGATTGATTAAATAGGAAATGTGTCAAAAAAAAACTGCTGTCAATGTTTTTTTAATAATTATCTGGTGCTTTATTTCGTGTATGGTGTGAAATAATTAATTTTACATACAGTATGGTGCTATTTTACCGCACTATTGGTCTTGTTTTAATTTATCGCCACTCGTGAATTTTCTAGTTTTCGCACTTGACGATTATACGGATGTTGCCTCTACGTAATGTACTATTAAGTAGAGGCAACATCCGTATAATTGTTTTTATTTGTATTTTATTATGACAGCTGCATTGAACTATCATTACTACGTATCGGCACAGAGAACCAGTAATTTACGTCATGAGTTGTTGTTTTGACAACAAACCATAGAAGCGGAGCGTGAATCTCGCTACCTATACGCGTAAGCGCCATGAATTTTAAGGCGCTTACGACGTTTTGGTCGCGTGGTACAGGTTGCGATTGTGATGATTGCATTGTTTGGTACGGCTTCTCTATGGTAATAATAGCTCAATGGACGTCTGTAAACATTTTATATACATTCATAACTGGGCAAGAAACATAGGTCAACCTATTCCAAGCCTGAGCACTGCAGGCCTTGGTCATGTTTTCTTTCGAAAATGACATCTGTATCAGTTAAACATTTTGTACTAACATTCAATTCAGTATCTTCAAAATATAGGTAGTAAATTCAAAAATTCAAAATTCAAAAATTTATTCTGCAAGAAGGCCTCAAGGGCTCTTTTACAAGTCAATACAACATTTATAGTAACATCATATAGTGACATGAAAAATACATAACAACATTTATAAATACAACAGCCAATACCTGGGTAAACATTACATTATAATAATCTTAAAATAAATAATTACTACAATACAATAGAGATGTATAGTCTCTATGGTTAAAAACACATTAAATCTGGAGATGTAAAAGGTCCCCAATGTCAGAGTACTAATACTAATAAAATTTGGAGGTGTAAAGTCTCTCCAAGTACGTTCTTCAATAATAGCCTTTTATGTCCCATGTTACGACGATATTTAAATTCAATGCTATTGTTTTACGATTTTACCACTCTGCTTGCGTTCAATATCTCCTTAATGTACAAAGGTTTTTCCAAGCCCTGATTATCAGTTAAGCGCTCATATTCAACCGCCTCCCCCCTCCCTAATCACCCCGTAATTAGACGAGAACTTCCTTCATCAGGATACGCGTTAGTTCCGTCTTAGTTTAATGTATGCACATTATCTAAGCAAGTTCGGGCTTCTCCCCAGCCCCCCGGCCCCAATTTAGTTGCCTAGGTTTGGGAGGGGGGGGGGGGGGGGGGGATAACGTGGTTTTGATCGCGCTGAATATGAAAGACGTAGGTTTTAAGATGAGGCGGTTGTGAAAACAGCCTCTAGGATTAGTTTTTTAATTAAGTAATGTGAATGTTGCCCCAGTAAGTTAAGCATTTTAGTATTTTATGATAATGTATCTACTTAATTTTGCTTCACCTATTCTTAAGGTTCTAAATTCCTAATGGATTTGAGCATTTTTCGCTGCTTATTGTCTCCACCACCCAAAGATTGTCTGGAATAGATCTTATTTTAGCTATAAGACTCCCTTTCGTCTACCAATTTTATTGTTTAGTTTAAGCTCCTCTTTTGTATTATTTATAAACAATAAAAAATATTGCATTGTATATTTTATGGCGGAAATACCTTCTGTGTTATAACGAGATTCTGTTTAAGGATATATACGGTACATACCATATAGAAAAAAGTAAAAAGAAATTTTTATTGACCGCATTTTTTTTTCTTTTTTCTATGTGCCAGGTTGTCCAAGTCGGCCAACTCTCCATAGGAAGGCCAAAATATTTCGTGCCTAAAAATTTATTCTTTTACTTTTTCCTAATCAGTACCCCTAGTGTAACTTTGATCGACATCATAACGTGACGAACGCGTTTGCGTTAAGTCTCATTTTGTATAGGATTTTGAGTTTCCAAAACGTCCCGCTTGGCGCGCTCTTTCGAAATCCAATACAAAATGAGACTAAACGCAAACGCGTACGTCACGTTTGGAAATCGAATTTAGTTACACTAGGGGTACAGAACACGATACCGAATATGGGCATACGTCATTTTCACATTCACATTAAACGGATCCCCACTATTTTTGTTACACCTTGTACAGTGACATCTATTTTTGTTACTTAAGTTATTAAATAATGGTTAGATACTTTTGACGCGTAGTCTGATCCTTTACTTTTGATGGTAACTGTACAAGAGTACATATATAGGTACCTGTCGTAATACTCGCACGAATAAGTGGAGTCAAGTCAGTTGCCTTAGACGCGTCTATGATTGCTCAAATGCTCCCAAATTGACGTATTTCACAGCTGAATCGAAGTTTCTGGATAAACTGTTTCGTTACTAGTTAATACTTAGCGTAATGAGGCCTTTGAAGTGCCTTAGATTATTCAATAGTGCTAGTGTCAGTAAGGAATAGATAATAAGGCTGAATAGATAATAATATAGGCCCTACGGCAATAGTATACGCCATACTCCATGGTTCCGAATGCTGGGCCACTCAAAATCAAAATCAAAATCAATATAGTTAATTTGGTATCTAGTGGGATTTAAACAATATTGGTAATGGATAGCTCCTGGTAAGTATAGCAATACTTGTGTTAGTACCGCTAGTTCCAAGCGGAGTTTATCGGGTTTATCTCAGTTGATATATTATTATTTTGTAGGTACATTTTGATATTTTAACTATATAACTATTAAACAACTCCTAAACAAACTCCATTCTGCAGAAATATGCATGTTGAGATGGTAGGTGTGCGTCACTCTAATGGATAAAGTAAGGAACGAATATGTCAGAGGCAGCTTTAAAACCGCTCCTAACTAGATCATCCATACAAAAAGAGAAAACGTATTTCCACTTCTAAATATTTTCCATACTTCATGATTTTTTAGTATGTTATTGACACAATGAAAAACTAGGTTTATAGGTTTACCTTTTATTTGCAAAACATAAAAAAAAATTTCAAAAAAGTAGAACCTAGAATATATTATGCTGATGCGATCGATATCAAAATCAAAATTTGTTAAGATTTAGTTAGTGGAAACCATTTTTCCCGAAATGGAATTTCATAGAAAAGTTACCTTTATTTAGTTTATTTCGTTAGATTCGACAAGCTTTTATTCCCTCTTTAATGATTGAGCAAAAATGGCTTCAGGTGACGTTGTTGTGTGGACCTATGCAAGTTTCTCAGCAATTAATCACTGTCTCAGCAAAACTGAAAGCGTATACCTACTCACACATGTACGTCCGCAGAATACATAACATAGCAAACAAAGCCACGTAACACCAAATTTCTAGAACAATCTACACACACATATGTAGTATAGATATGTACATATTGTCGGCAAGTAATGAATAATGTAGAACTTGATGGAAAATCAACGGCATTAGAGTTCCTTGGAGCGTATGTAGCATACTAAAAAGGGTGTAAATGCCTATACATTTCTGAATCTTATATAACATTGTTCTTTTTTGGTTACCTCTGAAAACCACAATGTTAAATAGGCGTTATCGCCGGACGGTTTCTGGGCCTCGTAAGACATTTCATTTGTGTGCACTTTAACTTTAAATTTTCAAAGGTAGTAACCGCCTAAGACTTTCTAAGTCCTGCAAGCTATTTCTCTATTGCGGTATGGATGTTTTTGGAGAGTTTGTTAGCTAGAAGTTAGCTTGTTGATTCTTGCGGTACAGCTGCTATTAAAATATTGTTGAATGAGGAAATTTGGGTCGCTCTCGTGAGAAAATCAAGCATATCTTGTATTTTATTTATTTAAAATTAATGTTCAATCAAATGGTATCAATGTATAAGTACAGGGTGGAAATAAATTATGGGCCCTGGAGGGAAAGTACTTTATAACCTTAAGTTAGTTCATTTTTCTTAAAGGAAACATTCTTTAATTTTTTTAAAGAAACAAAACTGCTTTAAATTTTTTTTAATTCGCTTGCCTTATACATTCTTGTGTACCTACTAGTATTTTTTTTTTATTTTATGAATATTTTGTACTACAATCAAATGTAAGAGTTAAGACCTAATGTTTCTTGGAGAATATTTAAACATTAACTGCATTGCCAAGTGGAATAAAACAGCAAATTGTAGAGTTTTTTAGTCAGTGCGATTCCCGCGCGAGACAAGCGATTTTTTTTAATGCATGTCTTGTTTATTTAAAAAAATAAATGAATGTTTCCTTTAAGTAAAATTGCAGCACTAATACTTACTACCTCTAATTTTCACTGTCTAAGGAAGAAGTGGCATAAAGCAGCCAAGTTACAAAAGAGCCACACATCTATGAAAACGTTTTATTTTAACGCTTTCTTTCCTTACGAAACCCAGTTGTTGAAACGTTAGTGTTACAGGTTCCACATACGGAGCTACCTCATATATCACATAAAGACACCGCAGAAGTCCAAATGGCTTTCTGCTAAACGAACAAAGAAGATATTTCTGACCATGATCTGAATTCAAATTGTTGGATTTTCGAAAGCAAAGATTTTTTTAAAGTATTAGAGATATTCTTGGACCCGGATATGTCCTTAAACTACGTCAAAAAGAGAGGTATGGGCACTGTGAATATCATCTCGCTTTGTGTGGGAGGGCACAGCACAGCGGATATCATTCCAGATCTAGTGCAGAGCCCAACTGGGGAAGTACCTCCACCTTACAGAAAACCGCCGCCAAATAACACTAGACCTTGCTCATAGTGTTGTGTTCCTACCGGTGAGTATGGTTGCCAGAGCTCAACGAGGGTGCGGAGTTTTAGGGTCGGCAACGCGCATGTAACTCCTCTGGAGTTGCAGGCGTAGATATGCTACGGAGACTCCTTACTATCAGGAGGGCCGTATGCTTGTTTGCCACCACGTAGTATAAAAAAAATCAAAGGAAAAATCATACAGCATTGTTTAACAATTCATGTAAGTACCTACACATAAAATGGGCACTTACAATCAACATTTTTTTTGGTCGCATGTAATAGAGAAAATCAGAAGGCAAGTAAGTAGATGTTATCTTTAAAATATCCATGAGGCATTAGCATTTCTAGCATTAGGACACTTACCTATATGAATTTATATTTCCTATTGGATAATCAGCTCTCGAATCTCGGTATCCGAGCAATATGCCGTGTATCGCCAAATATTTGCGTGTTGGATAACAAAGATGAGCTTCGAATTTCGCCTGAAACTCACGAGGCTTACATTCTGTCTTAGACTTATATATTTTTATTTTTAGCACTTACAAGCAACAGTAATATTAATTATTAGTTTATAAAAAAAATATTTCAGTTACCTACACGTTACACGTTAATTAATGCTAATGCCAATTGAAACTTTAATGCCATGAAATAGGCAATAAGATTGATGGTCAATATAATTAAGCTTCTCAAAAATTAAATTCTAATTAAATTGCTGCTTAATGCAATTGATTCATTGCTGAATTAATGGTCAATGCAATGTATTAATTATTAGTTTGAATTAACGATTACGGCCAATTCTGCGTACTATTATACAAGATATCCTAAAGCTCAACAATTACATAACCGTATCCATAACTACTCTACTCTGTACACCGTATACTCTATAATACCTACAAGCATATACTACATACGTCGTATGTTATATACTGTTATTTACCGAGCGTGTTTGCCGGCCCGGACTGCGGGCTACAGCGTTTGCAGCCGGATGTCACTTAGGGATGGGAAACTGTCGATAGTTTCTGTCGATAATTTATACGAATTATTAGTAGACCGTGTTTGTTTTTTCTAGACAGCGGGTTGCAACGTATATGGAAGAGAAAAAGTAGTTTATTTCATTCGTGAATCGTAAAAATACCTTTACAGTACATATGGGGCTACTTTATAGCACTAGTGCGAGAAGTAGCATATTACGTTACTGTGTCGAACATTTAAAGGGCCATATGTACTGTAAAACGTTGTACGATACATGTGCGAATAGGTAATTCGCAACTCGTGTCGATTTAAAACACTCCCTTCGGTCGTGTTTTAATTTATCGCCACTCGTTTCGAATTTCCTATTTTTCGCACTTGTATCGTAATGTACTATACTTAAATGGTTATAAAGTAAAAAAAAGTAATTAAATACTTTACCTAAATGTTTGAAAGAAATAAGTTTGGATGTTAAGAAATTAAGTTAAATGGCATTGAAAAAATACTGCAGCCCGACTTTGTTTCTGGCTTTTCTGTATACCTATGTCGGTAAATAATTTTGGCCTTATTTTCGTACTGCACCCGGTTTCATAGTTGCTTATAAACATATTTTTATAGTTACACAAAAAGTATCCTGTCGAGCGTAAGTATTGTGTTAATTATTTCTTTATTATTCTATAAATACTATTAAGTAAACCCTATACTAAAACTTCAAGTAATCAGACCATACCCCATCGACAAGTTAATGCTCAACTTAACAGAGGCTTTGTACATTGGAGAATTCGTAGTACGCGGTCCCGTTATATATCGAGCTCGTATCACCGCAGCGCCGCAGGCTTTGCCGAAACCGAATTTCCGAAATGTCTAATAACTTGGATGTAAACTCGACAGACACAGACAACGCCAGTTTTACGAGACCTTCCCCTCCCTAGCTTGCTGGTTTAGATGTTTGGGGCAGATGAGTACGCTCGGTAGAACACAGCTAGGTCTTCGTAAATTGGCGGTTGGCACATGCGAGTCTCATTTGCCGATGTTAGTTACTGGGAGGGCTGGAATTAGGGAATGTTTAGTTTGAGCAAGGTTTGTTAGGGGTTTGATAGGAAGTCTTGTTTCTTGACGAAGAGTTTCGATTGAAATTCGTGAGTAGTTAGAACTCCATGTGTTGCTTTCTGATTTACTATTTAGAGGTATGTTTGGAATATATTAGAACAGTTAGTAACGGATAGGCAAAAAATTGTTTTGATTGGTCTCTACCTCTATATAAGGTGGAAACTTAATAGGGATAAAATCCCAGTACTTTGACAATGAACTCAACCTTACATGCAGCTTTCAACAATTATCTTACACTTAAATCGACCGGGATATGGATCGAGATCACCTTTTGTATTGTTTTCGAACTCTCGATATTTCGACGTAGTTACATGCATCTTGTTCGTTCACGGGTAACTGAAGAAGTGGGTGTCAAAATTGTAGTTGTGTGAGTTGTGTCAGTTGCGTGTAAATATCGGGAGCTCTAAAACAATACAAAAGATAATGACGGTCCATATCCCGGTCGATATAAGTCTAGTGAAACTAACCGTGAATCATTCAAAAGTGTTTCAACAATTATACTTTTGAGCTAAATGATTACCATTATAACATGTCCTCCTGGTCATTACTCCAGTGCTGTCATCTACTTTTATTTTCTTCCGTAGCCGCGCTCTATTTCTGAATTTGTAAGAATAGGTAGATAGTGTGGCAAACTAATTTTTCAATATAGGTACCGACCTACACCTAAAAGGATCGATGATCGATCTCCCATAGATAAAATCTAAATAATATTATTATGAATTTTGCGCTTTTTTCTACAAAAAGGCTTAGCAGACCTATAAGTAGTCTTTGCCGTTTTGTTTAAATAATTAAGAATCTGTTGGAAATTTCTATAAAATGCTTGTCGAGTCTAGTACGATATAGTAACTCTACCGTCTTTGCTATATATTCCTTAGCATGGGGATCATGCTAAGGAATTTTTACACTTAAGTACATCGTACTATGAATCCTAAAACATTGGCCGTTAAAAGAAAAGTTCACCCGAACAAATGAAAGTCGTCAAATCAACAATCGACGTTGATAATCGAGTACAAATTGGTTCACCGTCTCGTCTTCTCCGATTAATGGACTAATTAGGGCGAAAAAGGGAAAAAAATCGTTTACAGGCGCTCTCGTTTTCGCTTTGGGATAGGTCAGGGAAGATTTTTACGTCAGTCTTCTTTAAAACAGGGTGGACGGTTAGGATTGGCTCCTCTTGATGTCGTGCCCACGTTTGTAATAAATTAACCGAAGACTATAATCTCATCAGAATTATAGTCAGACCAAACAAAGTTGCCAACGATTTTGATAGCCCAGCCTGTGAAAGTGTAGTAAAAGTACACGTCATAATTTCATAGATTAATGAAGTTTAAAATACTGACTAGCGTTTAGTTTGTATTTCGTTCTCCCTATTTTGTTGCAGTTATGATTAGGATTAGTAAACATTGCTTATTTGAGTTTTTATTATATTTGTTTGAAACCTAATTAGATTTACCTATATTCCGAAATAAGATTACATATTAATAAACCAATCATGATATGTAGTTAGGTAGTACCTACTATTCTATTTTGCAGAGATCTCGGAAACATTTTGATCTGCATAATTAATGCAAAAACAATTCGTTTTAAAGATTATTGGATCTAAAATAAAAGAAATACTTAGCAATGAAAAACTCAGTATCATTTCCATATAGAGAACATAAGTCTAAAATACCACTTACAGCTCTTTTTGTTTATCGTTTACATCAAGTTTTTACTTGATAATAAAAAAATACACATTGCAGGAGCCAAATCGCAACAGCGTGACTACTGCCGCGAACAAGCGCTGAGCAAATCATAATGAATATTTTATTTTATCATAACGGGCCCTCCCCTCCCGCGCCGCCCGCGACACCCCCCCGCAGCCCTGAACTTGACACCGAGCGAAAAATTAGTTCACAAGGCGAAAGTGAACTTTGTACAGAGTTTGCACTTTTTGAACGAACCTAGACTGAGATAAAAGAAGTTTGAGACTTGCCAAGTTCAGACGCGGCGCCGTCGACATCGACACCTTGGCTTGCGTAAACAAAACTCTGCCAAAACGCATTATAAACGTAACCAACCGTAAAAGATCGAGAGTATTGAATTTGTTGCTAATTATAAGCACTATGCGCACTCAAAGCGTTCAAATAAGCCCTATTGCGCGGGGAAAATCCTTTTTCGAACGTTTCAAAAGACCGGAGTACACTCATGAATTAACATACTTTGCTCAAAGCTACCAAACTAACCGCGTACGGAAAAAAACCTTACGTATTTCACGCATTCACTCAGTGTATGAGGCTAATTAAAAAAGTACAGAGGTTGGTTCCGCGAGTGGTGTAGTTCCGCATAGTTCCACTACTCGCCGGTAGGTAGCGCTTTTCGCTTTGACGAGTCAGCGGTTTTGTGGCGCTGATGTTTGCGGGGTTTCATTTTTTAATGAGGACCGGTATTCGGGATCGCCGGTCGCTTTGTAACGGCACCGCAAAGAGCTGCGTGCATGAAAGAGTTACAATGACGTAGCTGTTCATTTATTCATGAGTTTTACGCTGCAATGAGAGCTTGATAAGCTAAGGCCTTCGGTATTTTGCATGTAGTAGTAGTACTGCTGAATCTTGTAAGACGAACTCAAACAGTAATACAATGTAAATCGTTGAGTCAGAGAATTCTCACGTTATTTAGGTTGGCACGTCATTAAACTTAAAAAAAGAAACATGCAAGTCTCCACGTTTCTAAATGCCACATCCGTTTTCGTAGTTATAGGGCGAAAAGGGAATTCAAAACTTATTCATTAACACTTACAATGTCGTTTCTCGAGGTGTACTTCCGTTTGGTGTATTTCTCGCACGTACTTAGACTTAGGTGTAATTTCTTAATGAGAATTTAGTACGGAAATATTTAACGTAATAAGTAGAGAAAAATATAGGGGCTAATGCGTTTTATAATTATAAAGTAATTTTTTTTTGTTATCTACATTATTTAAATAGGTAACTTGTTAGTTCCTATTAGAATCCAGCTACATATTAAATTAATGGCCCCTACCTTTTTCTGCAATACCTAAGGATTAGACTAAGGTGGTAACGTCTAGTTAAGTATTTGAAGCACTTTTGCGGGTTCCAGTGGTCCTAAATTTTAGAAAGTAAACTGTCCGTCAAATGTGGTTTTGATTTTTGATGGGGGTTTGGTCCGTTTCAGTGGTTTCACCTCGTGTACAAACAAATTGAACAAAATTTGTGGCAAAGACGATTTACTTATTAACTATTTGCTTTTTATGACACATACTTAACATAATAAAGATACCTTGCAAAATAAACACAATATACGAATAAAATGTAGATTAAGTAAATAAAATAAACTCAATATGTTAAATAGGTTCCTACTATAGGTCGGTAGGTACGTCAGCACAAACTAAGTTTGTTCTTTATATTTATTTTCAATATTATTTGTATCAATACTATCTACAAGCTTTTTAAATTGAAGTCTAAAATATGTTTCAATCGCATAATAATTAATCTACATAAAAAATAATTAAATAGAAATAATCATAACTAATAATTAGAGTGACAGCTTTATGAGAATAATTCGGGCAATATCTACATACGTAAAAACATTTAGACCGTAGAGCTATAATCGCGAAAATCGATGTTCGTCAATTGCGGGCATTTTTCTCTGTCACTCTAATTATGTCTTAATGAGAGTAAAAGAGTTTCGCATATTCTCCCATTTTTAACCGACTTCAAAACTTCGTTAAACCAAATTCTCTATTCGTCGGGATTTTGTTTTTCCCTTTGCATGTTCCCTGATATCGAAGACGGGTAAAAAAGATAGAAGAAAGGTTATCATGGTCATCAGGTCAGGCTCTGGTGATGGCATCCTGAGGAAATTGAGGACACACTAGGAATATTAATAGGCACATCTATTCAAAATAATACACCTTTTACAGTATCCTGTGAATTTGCTCTCAAAAATGAAATACTTTTTAATATACCTAATTACTCGTAACAACACACTACACAGCGATGGCTTTTAGTTTTTCTGACTTTGAGGGAAATTTAAATTTATTTTCCTATTTTTTTTCATCAACAACATTCCATGCGCTGCGCCCTCTAGGTTACTTTACTGTAACATTCCGAATCTACTGACATCTGACACTGACATTGATTTTAGTTAGGTACGTAAGTTGGCGTGAATAGGTTTGGCAAGAAAGTGCAATATTTTGCAGTTCTGATAATTTTTTGATGAAATGAGACACAGTTGAGTGTAAATAGACAGACAGACGGACGGACGGACAGCGGAGTCTTAGTAATAGGGTCCCGTTTTACCCTTTGGGTACGGAACCCTAAAAACAGCCAATTGCAAGCTGGACTCCATTCTGTAACATCACACATTTTTTACTATTGTTTAAACTTTGTTATTGTTTAAACGTGTAAAAAAAATTCCTTAAGCGCGACTCAGGTTTGATAATTTTTTTAAATTTATTATGTGGGATAGGTTATCATTATCACACCGAGTCTGAGGTTATTATTTAACCGTTGAGGTTATATTCGGATGGCGACTGATTAAATAAGATCGACAAATAAAATAAAATAAGTGACAATAGCACGTCCTACTCGCAATAGCAAAGAAGCAAACGATATTTTACTAATTTGAAAATATTAACTGTACCGTGTTTATATATTTTTGAAATTGCTATGTATGTTAAATTAAATATTAATCAATTTCCGGTTTATAATAGTGCACGGCAGCGACACAAAATCTCTTATCAGCAATTAAAAACAGCCCTGCGTGCAAAAAGTGTTTATGGCATGGTACCCAAATTGTATAATAAATAACCCAATTCAATAAGAGAATCTTAAATGCCTGTATTTAGGAAACATTTATTGGAGTTTTTAGTACAAAATGCTTTTTACTCTTTAAATGAATATTTTGACCATATTCCGCATAGTTATTAAATTTAATATAATGTAGTATAGGTACATTAGATTAATTTTATTAATGAATATAAGATTTGTATGCCCGTTAGCTGGCTGAATACACTGTTCTTTGAAATGTATTTGATAACATCCACTTGACTGTATTCTAACAAATAAATGATTTGTGATAAATGATAGGCAGATGTCGGATACACAATATATATTTAATTAAACCATTTTATCATACATAACACAACAACAGATATTCATTTTGTAAAGCTGTGACACCTGACATAGAATTCAAGTAAACATTCATAATATCCAACCTGCCAGTATAAATCTATACATACTCAACACGCCTCCTTAGATTTATACATGGCAACACATTAACACTAGCAATACTAATCTGCAATATGAAATTATTAGAATTCACATTTTTTGAATAATTACAATTTTAAAACTTTACCATGTACACGGTGTATAACACGGTGTATATTATGTTACATTTAACATATGTCTAAATTTAAAGAATTTAATATGACCTAACGATTTAGTCATGATATCCGCTACATTATCTTCAGAATTCACTTTTATAATATCTATAACACCATTTTTAAAATTTTCATGTACATAGTGATAATGCACTTCAATGTGTTTTGAGTTTTTCGTAAAATTACCGTACTTGGCGATAACCATCGCTCCTGAATTATCTTCATATATATTCACTGGATCATTAAATCTTAAAAACACATCATTAAGCACACTTCGTAAAAGAATGATCTCAGTTACGGCTTCGGATAACGCTATATATTCTGCAAATGTTGAGGATTTAGTTACACTGCTTTGTTTCTTTGACTTCCAATACACAGCGTTTCCGAATACCCTAATTACAAATCCTGTGGTAGATTTTCTATCTAAAACATCTCAGGCCCAATCGGCATCTACGTAACAATCCATAATATTAGCCTTCAAGTTTTGGCAATATGTGAGCTTAAGGCTCTTTGTCGCGTACAAATATTTTAAAACACGCAATGCACATTTAAAATGAGTCTCGTTATAACTATTTTGAAACCTGCTCAAATAATTGACACAATATGCTATGTCTGGTCGAGTACCAGAACTAATGTACAGCAACGCTCCTATCAAATTTCTATATTTCACATGTTCATTCAGCTCACATCTGTCAAGTTTCATATTAATCTCCATCGGTGTTTTACACAATTTAGAATTTTCAATTTTATATTTTATTGCTAATGATTCTATATATTTTTCCTGGCTCAGAGTCAAAATATTCGCTTTCTTGTAATCATAATCAACGTCAATTCCTATATAATTCTTAACTTTTCCCATGTCCTTCATTTTAAAATAACTACTCAATTTATTCTTTATCTTAGCAACCATTTGTTCATCTTTACAAGCAATTAATAAATCATCTACATATACTAATATATAAACTGTTTGGTTGTTATCAGTTTTAACATACAGACAATAGTCATATTTACTCCGCTGAAACCCTAAGGTCAACACAAATTTATGAAAACATTCGTACCACGCACGTGGACTTTCCTTTAAACCATACAAGGATTTATATAATTTATACACTTTATCAGTACCATCTTCATAGCCTAACGGTTGTTTGACATACACTTCGGATAACACTTTACCGTTTAAAAAAGCTGTTTCTACATCCATTTGATGTACATGTAGGTTATATTGACAACAGAAAGATAAAAGCAGTTTCAAAGTTTGCATTCTAGCTACAGGTGAATATGTATCTTCGACATCATCTGTCTGTTGAAAGCCTCGTACCACTAACCTTGCTTTATAGAGATCGTTGGTTTTCTTCGTATACACCCATTTAACATCAAGTACCTTATTCTTCTGAGGAGCATTTACCAGCGTCCAAGTATTATTCTTCTCCAGACTGTTCATCTCTCTATCCATTGCCACTTTCCATTGTTCAGCCTCGTCACATGTGATCGCCTCCTGAAAGGTATCTGGAATCATCGCATCACAATAATTAACAGTTATACAGTAGTAGCCAAATTCTTCGTCGAAACGAACTGGTGCTTTAATTTGTCTCTTAGACTTTCTCGTCTCTTTGTTTACGTTGTCATCATTATCGATACTTTGTACTGTTTCTTCAGGCTCAATTTCATCTAAAGTGTCCTCCCATTTTTCTTCTTCTTTTTTATTATCTTCTTTGCCTTCTTCTTCACCTTCAAAAGCAATTAATTTTACATCTTTTTCAATTACATCTACGTGTCTTGCTATGACAATTCTGTTATTAATCAGTACTCTGTATCCAACATCTGTATATCCAAGTAGAATTCCCATTTCTGATTTATGGTCCCATTTTGACTTTCGCCTTTCTTCTGGCGTTCTAACATAAACTTTACTGCCATACATTTTCAAATATTTTGCGGATGGCTTTTTCTGAAAAAATAGTTCGTAAGGAGTCTTTCTTTCAAGAGTATTTGTCAATATACGGTTTTTTAAATAAGCTGCTGTTTTTACGGCTTCTGGCCAAAATCGTCTGTCAACTTTTGCTTCTGCTAAAAGGCATCGTGCCATATCCATAATCGATCTATTGTATCTTTCCGCTGTCCCGTTCAACTCATGAACATATGCTGGGCAGGGCTTGATCATAATACCCTTTTCTCTCGCAAAATTAAAAATTCTGTTATTAATATATTCTTTACCATTGTCACATCTCAACTCCTTTATTACTTTTCCTGTTAAATTTTGTAGCTCATTTACATATTCCACGAAACAATCATATACTTCTTCCTTTGATCCTATACAATATACTTTTGCCAACTTGCTGAAATCATCTATAAATGTCAAAAAATATTTTTCTCCTTGATGTCCTATCGTTCTGTGTGGTCCATTAACATCCGTATGCACAATCTGTAATATATCTTCTGCTTTAGTTCGATTGTTATTGAATGGTAGGTTATGCATTTTGTTTTCAACGCAAATCGCACATTTCATGTAGTCTGACTCTAATTGCTCAGGTATTCCTTCCAATAGTTGTTTTCTACACATAAATTCAAGATGATTAAAATTTACATGACCAAGTGTTCTATGAAGTTTTTCTTTCAATGTCATATTGCTGCTTGCTAAATTTATACCAATTATTTTTGTAAATAAACTTGTTATTTTATATAATCTGTCCTCCTTCTTTGCAATTGCTATTAGTTCTCTATTCCGATTATATATCTTTGACAAATGTCCTGACGAAATGATCGTGTGATTGTCTGTAATCTTCGCATAGCTCAATAAGTTTGCTTTCATTTCTTTTATGTAAAATACATTATCTATCACCACTTTATTTTTATTCGCATAAACAGGAAAGTATGTTGTTATGCTGCCAACTTTCGTTGCTTCCAAAATTCTTCCATCTCCAACTTTAACTTTTACAGGCATCTTCAATGTTATATATTTGTCAAAATATTCATCTGTATTTACAATGTGGTCTGTGCAGCCGCTGTCTAAAAGCCAATTTATCTCTCCCGACTTCACCGTACTATCTTCACTTTTCGTCGAATTATGCACAATTGATGTATGGAAGCTATTTCTATTATAATAGTATGAGTTTGTTGGTAAGATCCTCTGCCTCTATTTGGTCTAAAATTATTGTCACCCCGTCCACGACCACGACTAGGACCTGAATATCCGCGTCCACAACCGCGACTTCCGTGCCAGCAATCTCTGCGCACGTGACCGGGTTTTCCACACGTAAAACAAATCGGTTTATTTTCAGAATTTACTTTAAACGCATTCGATCGGTTAGGTAGCTCTTCATCTACTTTTTGTAAATTTTTCATTCGTATTTTACTTTTCAGATATTCAACAGTTCTTTCATTTTCCGGTAATACGTCTATTAAATCGCCTATGTAGCTATACGTTTCCGGTAACGCTTTTAGCATGTAATTTAATTTTTCATTTTCAGATATAATGGCGCCGGCTTTTTTTAGATTATTGACACTTCGTTCAAAAACGTCAAAGAAAATATTTATATCCGTATATTTTACTAGTTTTATATTCTCAAGATCATTTCTACAAACAATCTGTAAAGCGGTAGATTTTTTCAAATACATGTCGTCGAATTTTAATATTATTTTATATGCCGACTCTACATCACTTATATATTCTAACTGCTGGTTGGTAATAGCGCTGTAAATATAATTCGTGGCCTGAATATCCATTTCTTCCCATTTGTTAGCGTCGTCGTTTTCTGTTTTAAGTCTAACTACGACTTCCTTACATTTTTTAAACTGTAAATATTTCATCAGCCGAATTTTCCAATTCGCGTAATCGGTTCCGTCAAACACGGGTATAATTATTTTATCGCTATTATTCATTTTGCCACTTACTTGTAGATTCTTGCCACTTGTTCTTCATTTAACCACGCTCTGCTACCATGATAAATGATAGGCAGATGTCGGATACACAATATATATTTAATTAAACCATTTTATCATACATAACACAACAACAGATATTCATTTTGTAAAGCTGTGACACCTGACATAGAATTCAAGTAAACATTCATAATATCCAACCTGCCAGTATAAATCTATACATACTCAACAATTTGATTGATTGATTGATTGATATAGTCTTAGGTGCAGCTCATAAAATACGGCGTGTCGTGAACAAAAGATTTCCTTTGGCAGGATTGGTCCTCAAGTCCTAAGGATAGATTTAAGAAGTGGAGCCACCAAGATTTTTGATGTAAATTTATAAGAGAGGGGTGGAGGGGGCTCTCTCCTTTATAATTTAAGCTACTAAGCTAAGTTTGGTATCGGTGTAGAATCAATAACCGCTAACCGATTTATTTATCTATTTAATCTTTATTGCACAAAAGAAAAACAATCTTATAGTACAAAAGGCGGACTTAATGCCTTGAGGCATTCTCTACCAGTCAACCTTATCATTGTTGCCAAATTACTGCCTTAAAAAAAAGCCGCATTCCTTATAGGGGTTCCAAGACGACAACCGTACATCGACTACCGAAAATAAATAAGTTTTTTGTCATAAATTTCATTTTTGATACAAGCTTTTATTGCTGGCTGTACTTTTAACAGTATAATAATTAGTTACATTAGTAGTAGTATAAGTAGGTAGAATTATTTAAGAAATAAGTAGTAAGGAAAACTCTTAAGTGGGAAGAATAGCTTTGCGATCCTAACGAAATAACTGTACTTTTTCTATGAAAGTCCATTTAAATAAATCTTAATAAATCACTTTGATTTTGGTGTCGGTCGCTTCAACATAATATATTCTAGGTTCAGGTTTCGCTTTAAAAAAAAAAATTGTTTTGTTGTACAAAAGAAAAGAAGGAATACCTATAAACCTAGGCTTTCATTGTGTCAATAATATACTAAAAAATCATGGAGAATGGAAAATATTTAGAAGTGGATATATATTTTCTTTTCTATGGACGATCACGTGCTTCCCTTTTAAGTAATATTCGGATAAGTTAAGAAATATTATAACTATTATAAGGAAGTAGACAATTTTCTTTGAATGTTTTTGGACGCTTAAAATAATTTTGTTCTTCTATCTAACTAAATGTTATATTTGGATCGCAACTGCAGTATCATTGCTGTTGCAGCTACCGCTGCCTATTGACACGGGCGATGGCACTGTTAATTAATAAATTTGCATTGCTATTAGTCGTACTTACTAAAGTACGCGTACAAAACTGGTTTCTCCCAAACAAACAAGTTTCTCCATCGAAGACAAAATGTTGTAATACAGCTTAAGTACCTAAATGTTTTCACTGAAGTGTTTTTTTTATTTGATGGTAGCATAAAATAATAATAATATTAATAATAATTCAGCCTATATATGTCCCACTGCTGGGCACTGGCCTCCTCTTATGCGCGAGAGGGCTTGGGCTATAGTCGCCAAGCTGGGCTGGGTTGGGGACTTCACATACACTTTTGAATTTCTCCGCGGATGTATGCATACATCCTGCAGGCTTCCTCACGATGCTTGTCTTCACCGAAAAGCTAGTGGTGATATGGTAGCATAAATATTAATACATACAAACGGATGTAATTATATTAATAATAAAAAAATATCAGTTCTTTTAGTACGTTTACTCCGTATAAGATAAGTAAAGTCTAAGAAAAAAACGTGCTTTGTAAAATCATGAAGAATTTATGCTGGAATAAGTAGATGGCGATATACCTTTGGCCTATACTCGAGTAGATGGCGACACCGTTTGATATTTAATATATATGAGTGAAAGAACATGGATCAAATGGCCATATGCCATTCTAAGGGTTCTAGTCCTGTGTCGAAAGATGGCAGTAAATTCAGTTGATTACAAAATTTACTTTTACAATGAGCTCTCAACATCTATACTAAATTAAGTAATATTACAGGTTTCTTGGGCGCCGTTATAGCCGGATTCTACTATTTTTTTTTACAATTAGTGTAAAAAATGTAAATGTAACATTTCTAAATAAATAAATGTGCCAATCTTCCAAAAAATGTCGACAAATATTTTACGTGACCTATATACAAATTAACTATCCCCAATCTACGCATGAAATATACCTTATAAAGTATCTAATCACAATTGCTTATGATGTAAGTTTAAAGATGACATATCTATTCTGGGTTAGCTATGAGCACTCTGAGGTCTACCGTATAGTAGTTGTTAATTAAATGACTAATTTGGGTAACTATACGAGTATATTTTCATAAATCCTGTTGAGTATTTTGTATTTTAAGTCATAATTAATTATTTACTCGTACATAGTACTATTGTACTGTACTGTACTGAAACAAGTTGAAATTGTATGTATTTATGTTCCTTTAAGATATTTAATAACGTAACCATGTAACTTTACAAAAACTGCAGAAAAATATGACAAACATGAGCCCTTTACTGATATCAATATATATTATAATAATAGTTGCCCTTACAATCGAACGCGCCACCTAGTGGCGAATAGCTAGTTCTCAATCACACATGTAGATGACGCATGCGAGCACATGTATTGCATGTAGGTGAATGATATGAGCCTCTAGAGCAAGCAGAATGTTTTATACTTTCTTATAAGAAAATTTTCAACAAAACATGTTTTGACATCCTATTATTTGTATTGTCTTTTGTTGTATGTGTTTAT
This sequence comes from Cydia pomonella, assembly GCF_033807575.1. NCBI lineage: Eukaryota > Metazoa > Arthropoda > Insecta > Lepidoptera > Tortricidae > Cydia > Cydia pomonella. The sequence continues at coordinate 12,659,118 of NC_084717.1, read as the reverse complement.
TACAATAAAATTATCTTGTTTTGGGAAGGGAGTTATTTTTAATTTTAAGTTTATTACAAAATATCGATCTCAACCGCTAAAATAACAGCTTTCTGGCTATAAGTTCTAATAGGTAGGTATACTTTATGTAGATACAGTCTGGCAAACCATTTTGTCAGTACCTACGAGTACCTAACATAAGAATAAAGAAAAATCCCTCTTTTTGGGGTTCTCGGAAAAAAATATGATTCTGCCTATGCTCCACTGACAAACGACTTGACAAACAAAATTAATTATCATTTTCATAGATCATTTTTAAAACATTTATCACAGGTAAGTATTTAATAATTATGTCTATTTGTACTTACGTAGTACCAATTCTGGAGGTCCTATAATAAAGTACAATAAATAGCAGTAAATAAAGTTATATATTTTCATTGTATTTCACTGACATTGTTTATTTAAAGATATTTTTTTATTCATGTTCGCTTTATACTTCTGTACTTCTGTTTCGCCACATCTGACATTTCCAGATATGAACCTCCATGGCTCGAACGATCAAAGACGAAAGCCTATGACAACTCTTTAAAAGAGTTTAAAGAAATTCGGAAAACAAAATTGAGAACCGTGTCAAAATCGTGTACGAGCTGTTAAAAATAAAAATACGCTAATTTGTTTTAGAAAATGAAATGATAAATTTAATGTTTACTTGAGTTTAGGGTAAGTAATTATATATTAATTAATTGTTTATCCTGTCTGAACGTTCTCATAATTTGGCTATACCTATCGGTTATAATTATATGTATCCGAAGACATCCGGGTCTATTTGCTTTCCTCTGTAATCGAATGTGTAAATTTTTTGTGATAAACGTTATAGCAATATTGCACTGTCTGCGTTAATATTGCCAATTTGGCACTGAGACTGTAATATGAGAAAGAGGCAGAGTTTATGCACACTCGTACAATAACGTGTATAAGCCGACTTAAAAGGGGTTCTTCGTTTTTATCCTCTATCTATAAACATTTACTGCTAAGTTTAGTGGAAAGAAGCGGATTATTGGCGTTGAACGCTTTTAATACTGATTATGATTTAGTAGTGTTTTTTTTTTCCCTATTTTTCGCAGAATTGCTAAACGAATACGAGTTAAATATACTATTAGGTATTATAGCTATATCAGCGAGAGAGTCGAGACACTGATTACACGTTTTCCCTTCAGCTAATTTTGGAAATTTACTAGACTCAAACAGTTTTCGCCTAGCAGTCGATCTGCGACTCGGGGCCAAGCTTGTCGAGCTTCTCCAGTGCTTCTGCGGGGCTACAATCGATCGTCTGGGTTACCATGGACTCACATGCCCCAAAAGCGCTGGTCGTCTGTCCCGCCATGCCTGCCTTAATGACATCATCCGTCCGGCTTTAGTCAGCGTCAACGTGCTGGCTACATTGGAGCCTGACGGTTTAGCTCGTGACGACGGCAAAAGGCCCGACGAGTTGACCCTAGTGCCGTGGGAACAAGGACGACCTCTAATATGGGATGCAACTTGCGTAGACACCCTCCCGTCCTCCCACCTCGGTGCGATGTCGATAAGGACAGGCAGTGCTGCCGCTACTGCTGAAGTTGCAAAACGTCGCAAATACGAGTGTTTAGGCGACGGTTATGTATTTGCGGCGTTTGCCATAGAAACCTTAGGTCCGTGAGGGCCGCAAGCCTAAAAACTTTTTCAAAAATTAAAATACCTTCTCATCCGCTCTACCGGTGACTGCAAGGCTGGCTCGTTCCTAGCTCAGTGCATTGGTATTGCCATCCAGCGGGGAAACGCGGCTAGTCCTATGGGCACATTACCTACCAAATGGCAGCGGCATACCTAGGGGATATCTGTAGATATCATTTAGACACAAGATAGGGCAAGGTTAAGATAGGGTTAGTTTAGTTTTAGTTTTTAATTTGTAAAAGTGTGTATTACTGTGATTTGAAATTGTATTTTAATTTTACCATTATTAACAGGGTGGGGCTCGAAGCGCGCGCCATGGTGCGGTGGAAGTATTGCCTGGTGCTGGCGCTGCTGCTTCTGCGCACCGACGCCAAGGATGACGAGGATGATGAAGAGTTAGTATTGTTTCATACCAATTTTTAATTATTGTAGGAGTTAGAATCATTTAAAATTTTGTATGAAATCTGTTTTTTTGCTCCTAATTTTTATAATAATAAAAAAACCGAAAAAATTCAAACGTAGGATAGTATAGTGTATAATATACAAAAAAAATATTTAAAAATATTTTCCATAATGTCAATATCCAGAGAGGAAAATGGGGACTACGTTTGTATGGAGAATCGGCCGTCCCCTTTCCTCTTAATCTGTAAGTATGTCTGTTTGTTCAATTTGGATTGTATGGAAAGTAGAATATTTTCTATGGCCATATATTTAGCCATAGCCAGATAACGATCAGATTACCGTTGATTTTTGATTTGAGGATCTCTCAATATGTTAGATACAAACACAGCTCGTTTGTACTAAAATACAAAGAGTTGATTTATCATATTTTGGCGTGTCGTACTCTCTGTTCAAAAGACGTATCTGACGATACACCCAGGATAAACAATAATATGAGAGAGATAACCCTGGTCATCTCCCGTAGAACTAACATATGTTCAGCTGTCACAGAGGTGAGGATAACGATGACGAGGAGGAAGACGAGGCGGACGAGACTGACGACGATGAAGAACGTCCGGACACGATGGATATACCTCCGGGCCGGCGCACACGGGTGCTAGCCACGCCGGGTCAAGAGGGCGTTACCCCCAGCAGGTTGGTTTGAACTATATACAAATGAAGAACGTCCGGACACGATGGATATACCTCTGGGCCGGCGGACGCGGGTGAGCGCCACGCCGGGCCAAGAGGGCGTTATCCCCAGCAGGTTGGTTTGAACTACGAGTATATACACGTGAAGAACGTCCGGCCGCCAGGCGCGGGTGCCACGCCGGGCCAAGACGGTGCAGGTGCCCAGCAGGTGAACTATATTAAACAAAGTCAACAAAGTAAGTATACAAAGTAGGCCATTTTTGAGAAGCAAATATTTTCCGGTTGAATTTACGACCTCCTAGCCTAGTGACCCGTTCTACAATACGAGAGGTCCTAGCTTAGAATCCCGGTAATTCATTTGTCGTTCATGACGTATCGATGTTTTATATATATAAGTATAGCTATACTTATCGACATAAGTATCTATATCGTCGTCCAAACTAGATCGGGCTAAAGAGATTACTATGTGAGATAGATTCCAAACAAATAAAGTTTGGAATCTAATATATCTTATATACAGGTCGCGTGCATATTCTAAAATTTGACAAAAATGCTTTTGCTCGGCAGAACAACGAAGAGGGCTCCCCTTGAGTGCTACGTGTGTGGTTACAGAAGCGAGATGCCGCTACGGTCGTGTCTTGATCCTGCAAAATACAGGTGTGAATTTCATGAAGTTTTTATCATGATATACCTAGTGATAGTCAAATAAATAGTGACCAAGGCTGGAAACTGACACTATACAATGCTTGCCAATGTATAAAAGCAGAATGCACCTGCATTACCTACATGGGTACATGCTAGCTATAGGTAATCGTTTTCAGCAATTGTCGGGAGATTATCATTTTGTCCTGGCCAGATAAACAGAAGGCTCTAAGTTCACTAATTTTGATGTTTCCAGCATGGAGTGGACCTCTTGTTACGCTCAATGGAAATCAAGAATAAATTACTTTCACGTATTCAAGCAGTTGCTGTTTAAATATGTCGAACTTGTGTACTCATTCAATATAGACATTATGTCGAAAGTGTTGCATGAGGTAGCTAAAACGCTTCTGTTTTGATAGCGGTCAAATACTAAGTTATGTTATGTATTTTTTAATCCAGGGTTCATTCAGTAACATGTCACAACTTGGACGACAAGTGCTTCACAACAGTGATATCAAAAGACAAGGCATACGTGGCCGTCATCCGCGGCTGCCGCACCGGCTGCGTTGGATCCCCGGACACTACGTGCTGTGAGGTAAGTATACCTACAAGATTCTTCAATCCAGGATCCACTTAGTGATATGTCGCAACTTGGATGACAAGTGCTTCACAACAGTGATATCGAAGGATAAGGCGTCAATGGCCGTTATCCGCGGCTGCCCCACCGGCCTCGTCGGTTTTCCCGGACACTGCGTGCCGTTAGGTAATTGTATAAGAAAAAAATCATTTTGCGCATGAGAGACAATATACTTAAAACTTCTTGAAAACGTTAAGGTTACCTTTTTTTGCCAAAATATTATGATTGTCTTGATTTGTCTAAGCAAACCTCATTTGTTCTAGCGAGACCGCTGCAACAACCAAGCATTCGCGATGCCCATCGTACCGCGCGCACACCTCGATTCTAGCTCAGAAATCCCGTTGTTATCCACCGCTGCCAAAACCACGCCGTCCAACGTGCTGTTCTTCGTCACGGTGCTTCTGCTTCTGCAGACGGTGGTCAAGGTGGCCTTTGTGTAACAAATAGAGCATGTTAGCAATGCCTGTAGTGCCGAGCGCACACAAACCGTCTTCATCCACCGCTGCAAAGGCAACGTGCTGTTGTTCGTCACCGTGCTGCTGCTTCTGTAGATGGTGGTCAAGGTGAACTCCGTGTAACAGTTAGTGTTAGCAATGCCTATAGTGCCAAGTTCGCACGAAGCCTAGTTAAAGCAAAACCTAGCCCACGTGCGTTCGTCGCTATGCTTTTACTTCTACTAGAGTGTTAAGGTGCTCTGCGTATCTAGAAAAAAAAATTCAAGGCGACTAAAATGTTACCACGTTCTTAGGACGCATAGAAAGACATTTTGGTAATTTTCCAAACTAGGTGGACTACCCGCCTCATATACTAACCTTAACATATATAAGATATCTTATGGATATATTCTCACACCATTAAAATTCCCGTAATTTTCTCTATAACTTAACATGGATTAACTGCGCGCGAGGTAAAAGTTAAAACGATTTCTACTTATTATGTGAAATGTTGGTGCGGTTTTTGTGATATTTTATTACTGTCTTGTACACTGATTTTGTAATAAATTTTTAATCAATATTAGGCTTTTTTCTTTATAACACTATAGATGCTTAACTCGAGTACCCTCTGCTAGACCAAGACGAGTTGATGCTGGTGTGAATCGTGCTCCCAGCCCCAAGAATAAGTGTTTGTGGTCATTTGTCACCATGCCTGTCACGTTCTAACAAGTATGGAAGTGCGAAAGTGACGGGCATAGTGACAGGTGATAAAAATGGAACCATGCAGCCACCGCTGGTCAGCTCAGTACATACTTTACTCTTTGGTGCAGCTGCCCCTCCTTGGCGACGCTCATGAGTCATGATCATTGATGCAAGCACGAAAAACACAAAACTCACTTGAAAGCTTAGTTGCTTTAAAGGAGCTGTGAAATATGCAGACGCTATTGCAGATGAGGTCGCATTTTTATCACTTGTCATGTCATGCGTCACTTTGGCACTTACATACATGTTACAACGTGACAGGCATGCTGACAGGTGATAAAAGACCCACCATCTTAGCCTTACTGATTATACGCTATAATACTTTATTTAGCGTATTAAAATAGCCACAATTATCCCTAACGCCTAGAGTTCTTTGTGTTAAAAGGGTTACATTATAATATTTAGAAATGTATTTTAAAGGTTTAAAGCTAATGGCAAAAACCCGATACACACTTAAATTTTAAGTCTTTATCGCAGAACAAAAAGTTCTAAATCAAAGCCAGCTAATTATCCCTTATTAACTTTGTAACAAAAACTCGTGAAAAGCCCTCGATCACACATGGCCCTTGAATAATTCATTTTATTCAGACTTCCGCCCGGGCCGGAAGTGGGTTCAATTGGGCGGAAAGGGCTTGACCGCGGGTCGAGTGACCCTTCCCTTGTCGCCTTTCAATCATAAGGCTGTGAGGGCAACCTGCCCTTTTATAATTTGACAAGGGATGTAAGGCGGTTTTGGTATCGATAAAAATATCGATATGTATAGATGAATAGGGGGGTAATACTGCGATGTTCTGCAACCAGTAACTTATTCATACGAATTTCGATTCGAAGAATGTCAAAATTGACATTTATTTCGATTCCGCTGTGATCCCAATAAGATCTATCTACGATATTTCTAACGTCAAAGTGACATTTGATATTGGTTGCCCGAATCGAGCTGCTTCTGTCAATTACATACAAACAATATCTAAATGAGAACTTATCTAAACCAGAACTTATCGTTATCGTATCTCATTCTTCGAATCGGGCCGTTAAACAGTTTTTTTAGAAGTTTTTAATATGACTTGGTGATTTATTTACAGAGAAACGCGAAGATCGAACTTTCGTCATCTGCGTCTCTATCGCTCGAATATGCAAGGGAGATAGAGAGGCGTTAACTGCCTCTTTTTTTTGTGTTTCACGGTAGGCCCTCAGTATATGATATTATCGAAAAGTATCGATATTGTGGAAATTGTTTTCCCTTACTTACAGGCCAATTCATGCACACCTCAAACGGTTTACAACACATGTACAGAAGTATAACCAAGGACAACATGCGATCTTATCACTTAAAAGCGATCTATCCCAGACAACTTTTGGGTGGGCGACTTTTATTTTGCTTTATTAATCGTATAAATAAATGTAATCGTATCATGCCTTTCCTTATTACAACTAGGTTGAATTTGTGACAGATCCTCTTAGTAGTTAATTTATTTACTACTTAAACTTTTTACGTTCGAGTCAATTAAAATTCTATAAATACGATGGAATACAAAACTTTGTAATTAGTCTAAAAAAACTTTGCTTTCAATAATCTTGTAAAGGATATTTTTATTATCTACATATTGTATAATTCATATAAATCAAATTTTACAATAACCAATGTATTTTTATTTAAATTTTATTCATTCACGTCGGCCGTCTGTTTCCTTTCGCTCCATCAACCCCTGTGTAAATCACGTGTGAAAACAACCCACAGGAAATTCCAATAAACCCGACGATTTCCCTCCAAATACCCTCATTTGGGGTGTCCAGTGCGTTAAGGAGCCAGCTCACTTGTCTCGACATATGGGGCAAATCGCCTGTGAGGGAGAGACTTTCTTAAATCTACAGTATATATTGCGGGCAGCTTGCACTTTAATCTGTAGTCAATAAGGTTCAGAATAGAGCGATTGAAGTACGGATTGGTTCTTGTCTTAATAAATTTTTGAGGGTGGGAAAATTCTCGATATCCGGAATATCTCGAGCCGGACCGGTTATTTTTATTGGGCATGAACTAGGGTTGTGGCTGAGATCCGGGTCGCGAAGTTTGGTCGGACATGCGAGGGTGGATATTGGCCCAATTGTTAGAGTTTGATTTCAAAAAGTTTGATGACTTTTGTTTTACGAGGGTCTTTTGGTTTATTGAAATATTTGTTTTTGGATGTAAATCAAAACTATTTTGATCGGACGATTAAAACTTTAGAGGTCATTGCAGGTAAATTAGGAATCTACTAGGAAATCGTACTACGAAGTGTAATTAGAAGATCTTTTATAAATACTTAACATTTCATAATGTGTGTTGTAGTCAATAGTAGATTGTTACCTGAGTTAAAAATCCCTCTATTTTTCATTTCGAATACGAGGAAAGTAAAATATATGTGCATTTAAAAACACGGCTAAGTATAAACTTCAGTAGTATTTCTTAAAACTTTAAATTAAAATATTCGTTGTATAATATATGGAATGGAAAGTTAATTATCAGAAAGGAAATAGTACAACAAATTCATTTTAAATCAAAATTTCAATTGCTTATCGTAAAAAAGAGAAAAAACGTACTTAGAAAGTACAGTGCTCTAAAGCAGAAACGTATCATTTTCTGTACAGTTTTTAGAACAACAGCGACCCTTTTTCAGAGTATTAGCAATGAAAAAATCGTTGGTTCAAATGTCGGTTCTGTTATTATATAGAGCATAAAAATATGCTTCATAAAAATTCAATAATGTAACAAAAATATCGGTAAGAATCCTACCAATTTATCGTACACAGAAAAGTAAGAGGTTAATTATTTACAAATTTCTACCGCCAGAGAGCAGCCACTATCACATCACATCACATTTTGTGATGTGATAGTGCTCAATGTTTGGTAGAGTGCCATTAGCGTCTATGGCACTTAAGACTATTGCGAGTACGCTGTGACTCAAATAATTCAGTATTTTTTGTTTTTACATTTTTCAATGACTGCGAAATAGTTATCAAATCAAAGCGCGGTTATTTAAGAAAATCGTGTGAGTGGGCAAATAGTAAAATTAAATTTATGAGCAAGAGGCGAAACGATCTTTTTGAAATCTGGAAATCGGACCCGGAAAATTTAAATAACAGAATAATATATAATAAATACCGAAATATTACTAATAAATATATAAATAAGGTTAAAAACAGATTTTATCTAAATAAAATAAAAGATAATTTTACAAACACTAGAGTAGTATGGGGAATAGTCAACGAGTTATGTGGGAATATTAGTAAATCAATAGAGGACACGGTCTTACGTGCATTTAAGTGCGAAGAAAAAACTCTGGCGTGTAACTTTGCTAAAGAATTTCAGCGTAATCTAGATTCAATCACACAAATGTGCAACACACCAATTCTAACCGAATCCACATACTGCAAGAAACCGGATGTAGTCATGAGATTAGGAAAAATAACAAATGACATGACTAATAAAATTATAAAGAAACTTAATAAAAATAAAAGCCCGGGCTACGACGGAGTTCGTGCCATAGATCTTAAGTATATTGCAAATGAAATCACGCCTTTAATTACACACTTAATTAATACATCCTTAACTTCAGGAACTTATCCAGATATATTAAAAATAGGTACCATCCGGCCGGTACATAAAAAGGGTTCAAAAACGGATTACAATAATTATAGGCCCATCACAATACTTTCGTGCATTGACAAAATAGTCGAACGTTACGTAAGTGATAAAATTAATTTATTTTTACAACAAAATAACATAATTAACAATAAACAATTTGGCTTTCAAAGAAACAAAAGCACTGCACAACTTTTAGGTCAATTTTGTGATGCAATAAACGGGCATTTGAATAACCAAAGACATATATTAGTAATTTTTATTGATTTTAGCAAAGCTTTTGAAACTTTGTTGTACAATACCTTATATAAAAAACTTGAACAAAACGGAATTCAGGGCCCCCTCTTAGAATGGTTTAAAAGCTACCACAGAAACAGATTTACCACAGTTAGGCTAGGAAACTCGTATAGCGACATGATAAAAACATCAAAAGGAACGGCACAGGGATCAATAATTGGCCCGACCGAATATATTTTATATGCGAATGACATGTGTAATACGGTCGGAGAACAGTATGTGTACCAGTTTGCCGATGACACTTGCATAGTTGTTGCGGATAGGGATCTTAAGACTGCCTTACAAAAAATTCAAAATATATTCGACACCATTTGTAAATGGTCACACGATGTTGGCCTAATCCTCAATGCGGACAAAACGAAGGCCATGCACATACGTTCTTCACATAACAAACTTTCCTACGCTCCAGTAATTAAGGCACACGCACACAGTTGCCTACACATACAACAAATAAACTGCGACTGCCCTACTATAGATTTTGTGAAAGAACATATGTACATTGGCTTACTAATTGACTATAGGTTCAATTGGAAACCGCATACTGAATACGTATGCAATAAACTAAGATCTGTCATAGGAAGGCTAACAATTTTAAGACATAAGATACCATACAACACCCTACGAATGTTATACCTCTCTCTGGCTGAATCGGTAATACGATATGGGCTGAATAGCTACGGAAGGTCATACAAAACTAATATTGCTAAAATATACAATCTACAGAAAACACTGTTGAAAACCATTGTGCCCAAAAACATACAAATAAATAATAGTGATGGCTATCCCCACCTTTTTCAATTTTGTAATGTGCTTCCCGTACAAAACTTAGTCAAGTTAACAATGCTTAAAGAAGATTGCAAGGATGTATGCGATCTAAAGGAATACCATCGTAACAATAGGCTAAGAGGTTTACCTAACTCACATCGATTTATATTACCAACAGTAAAAAATGTGTACGGTATGAGAACCAACTATTACTTGCTTCCAAAAACACTAAACAGCCTTCCGAAACATATACAAGATTTATACCTAACCAATCCTGAATCAACTAAAGATATAAAAAAATACTTGTTATCATCTAATAACCATGAACATATTTTATAAAGGATAACATTAGAATAATATTAATGTAACATGTGTACAATATTATAACATAACTAAATTCTTAGTGCATTAGTCCGAACTCTGGCTGTAAACAAGCCATCTTTGGCTTAGCAGTTAAGAAATAAGAAACTCTGCGATTAATTTAATGTTTAGAACTTTAATAAATAAAAAAAAAAAAAAAAAAAATCTTAACGAGAGGTTTACAGCTCATACATCCACAAGTATAAATAGGTGGCTACTGTCGACGCTGGTTAACTGCATGATATTAATATTTGTTATTTTTAGTTTTCTTTGAGATATGGAATTGCTTATGTTAACTTCAATTGGTTTCGCCAATTTCACAGAGATTTTTACCAAAACACGTGCTCGCATCGTTAGCTCGTCCGTTTACCGAATGCTCCTTGCGTCCAGGTGTGGACCGTTAGCACAAAGCGATGGTATGATCGATCGTGTCATTTGCTACGCACCGTCGGTCAGCCAAATTTGCACAAACTAATAGGGATGTGACTTTCTTCGATAAGGTTGATTCTTATAAACTGAAATAGATGTCATATATTTAATAAAAAGTGACCAAGCCCTCAGGTAATGCCTTTTATTTGTTGTAATGTGACTACTTGAAATACACAAATCAAACATATTTAATAAAATATCAATGTCAACGTAACGATATAATATTATTACGGTTGCATTATTGTATAGGTAAGATATATAGGTTGAGATCCCCCAAATCGATAAGTACGCATTTGTTTTTATTCCATGTATCTCTGATATACAGTGAGCAAAACTATTAGCTTAGCACCCCTGAATAATTTGGGTGACTGTACCCGTTTTGTGCATTATTTTTTTATTACTTATGTTGAAATGAGTTTGAGGAATAAATTATCCAGTTAATGAGTTATTAATTGTCATGCTAGACCATTGGAATAGAGAATACATAGGTATGGAAGTTACATTTTCACAATTGTGAGTTTGTATGGTTGTCTCAACGAATTTTGATGAGGCACATATATATTGTTATCCCGAGATTTTTCCTATAAAGGCTTACTATAAGGAGGGAGGGAAGCATGGGTGAGGGCAGTTTAATCATTTATAGGTATTTACGTAAAGTCGCGGGGAGAGGTAGGTTAAATTAAATTAAGATATTAATTCGTGTGTAACATCGCAGTAAATATGTATAATCACTTTTTGTACGTCTATCTAAATATTATTCAAGTGTAAAATTACTTACTCATTAAGAGGTAATTGATTAGTATTGCATTAATTTCAAATGAACTAAGACCAAGAAGTAATTGAGTGTTAAGACAAGAAATATTCTTTCTGTGTTGAATTAAAGTCGATAACTTACAATCGATCGATACTGGAACAACACTAGCCAATCGCGAAAAGTTTGACATGTATTATTGACCGGATGATCAATGATCTACGGATATTTAGATCAATAAAATTATGCAAAATCATCGTCATATTGTCCTGTGTTGACCTTTTTACTTAGATTTTGGGTACCTACCTAACATTGCGTGTCGGCTGTGATTATTATAACGTTTATAATAAGCCTCGTCATGATGTTTCTTATCGTTTCGGTAAACAATACATTTCTGCGGCCATCGGCTATACATGAGAAGTGAGTTGTGATGAAACAAAAGCTGTGAAAACGCACGTCATGGCATAAATGTGGAGTGAAACATACAATATTTCATGTATTTTAACATATTTTTCTAGTAACTATGTTTGTTATGTAAGGTTATACTAAAATGTGGAAGATATTGATTATACATATGGATCGTACGTAGTCACGTCTGAAAATATCGTTAGGTACGACAAAAGTGCCAAAAATATGTATACACTACCTTAATATATAGGCAATAAAGTCCTGTATACATATTTTTGGCACTTTTGTCGTACCTAACGATATTTTCAGACATCACCGTACCTAGATATAAATTCAAAGAAAATATACATAAAAAAACGTTTGTCCAACTGAGAGAGGAAAATTAACCTTTGCCTCGATGTTTTCGTCTTTTATGTAGTCTTCATAACATTATAAGAACTTACACTTGAACTTATAAAATAAATAAATAAATGAATAGGTAAATAAATAAATATTATAGGACATTATTACAAAAATTGTGTCCCACAGTCAGCTCAACAAGGCTTGTGTTGTGGGGACTTAGACAACGATAAATAGAATATATAAATAGGTAAATAAATACATAGAAAATACCCATGACTCGGGAACAAATATTCGTGCTCATCACACAAATAAATGCCCTTACCAGGATTCGAACCCGGAACCATCGGCTTCATAGGCAGGGTTAATTATTCTTATACTCTGGCAAACCCACCTCGTCAGTAGAAAAAGACGTGAAATCCAAATTTTGTGGGGAAGAGTCACTCTTTGCGCGTACATTTTCAAGTTTGCCGGTCTTTTTATACTGACGGAAATGGTTTGCCAAACTATATATTTTTCCAGGGCAATCGCCTTGCCATGTTAATGCACCTTTGAAATGCATCCAAATCCTGCGCAGTTATTTCAGTGTTAAAATACTTTGGCCATTAAGACCGTTCCGTTGACCGTCGGTGACCATTTATTTGCGGATGTTTTTTGTTGGCACCCCGCCAGTGGTCGGCAGACGCATAAAGACGTCTTTTTGTCTGTCTGTATGACTCGTTATAGCTCGGAAAGAATTTCACTTGAAATGTGGAGTTGATCGTAAAAGCGGTAAATTAATACGCTGAAAAACAGGTTCTTACTTCACTGATATAATTGTACAGAATTGTTTACGGAAGTAATAAGTACTAGCTGTGCCCGCGGCTCCGCCCGCGTGGTATTCGGTCTGTGTCAGTAACCGGGTCATTCACAGCTAATTTTTCTGCCTCTCCCCTGGAGGTGGAGCTTGAAGTAAAGTTGACAGATGGATACGCTAGAGGACTGTAGTCTAGATAAAATATTTTACAATTAGGTACCACTTAATAAAACTACACTCCAAAATCATTTCTTTTTTTTTTCAAATCCGTCCTTATTCAAATTTTTGACGTGATTTAAACGACATACAGTAGTAGATGTATATCGGACAATACAGTTCAACTTTTGTATTTTTTTTACGTCCTTGACTGTACCTATCCAAATCATGTCCATGGAAAATATCATCCAAATCGGTGCTCCAGACCAATCAGACTAAGCATGAAAAGGTAAGAAATATACCCATAGAAATCCATACTTCCGAACACTATCGAATTTAGGTGTAATACCTATTAGTTAGAAGTAGGATTAGAGGAAAGGAGAATACTCGTAGATATCAAAAACTTGAGGCCGAGTATTTACATTATGTTTATGTATGCACAACTAAATGTATATGTACATATAATTATATCTACAGTTACATACTAATAATTCGGTATGTAATAGTATATTTACATAACATTGACATTTTACAATATTTATTTGTACACCTCATTGCGAGTCTCCCCGGCGGGCATCAACACGAGTAACGCGCGAGCACGTCACGTAGAGCTGCCCGTGCGAGAAGCAGCCCGTGCACAGGTCCACGCCAGCGGCGCGCAGCGTCTGCCTCTGCGACTTGTTGATGTTCATGGCGAAGCAGGCGCTCACGGAGAATTGTAGGCGCTTGAAGTGGAACGGGAAATTGCTCAGGATGAAGGGGATGCGCGGGATGAACACGACTTCTGCGGCGCCGCACTCCGTCAGGATCTGCACCTCAATGAGGTTACGCTGCAGCTGCACTACTTTTAGCTGGGTTCCGTTGCATAACTTCGGAAGCGACAAATTCCGAAGAAGCATGATTGTAACTCCAACTTTCGGGGTTAATGTGTGTGCTGGGAGTCCTGAAGCACTCAATGAGCTAAGGAACTAAGGAACTCTACCACCTGATAGAGTTCCTTAGTTATGTTGTGACATTGCCTTCATCCAAGACAGTGTTAATGGAATTATATACTGCATGTTCACCTTCGATTTCCGCCTGCTAATTTTTCTGAGTGAGCATGGACCGTTCCTCTATGGGCGTGAGTATGGATCTCTCACAAACCTAAGAATGGCTCAGGTCTTCGTACACGCTACGAATGAGGTTTTCAATGGATGGAACGATCCTGCATAACGTCTCTGGTAGTTGTGGCTACGCCTAAAATCACGATCGTCGCTATAGTTTCGTAACGTCAATGCGTTGTGAGACTTTCGTGAAAGGTTCGCTTTTTTTCGGGAAGGCATTTTCAGTTTTTAGTTCTTATGGCATTTTAACGCGTATAAAATGCGAGTCCCAAATCGTTTGACATTTACACCGCAAACATCAGAGAATTATTTTTTTCATAGTACCCACCTTCGTAGCAATTATTAAGTGCTTAAAAGAGGCGATACGTATGAATATGGATACGATAAAATTACGATTAGGTATAATTCATGACGGAGAAAATATTTTTTTAAATAATTATGCAGTTATACGCGTGTTGATATGTGTGTTGATTTTGCCACTACTTAACTATGTAAGTAATGTCATTTTTAACCGACTTCAAGATTTCAAAAGGAGGAGAATCGAGGGAACTCTTCAAATATGAAAGTCATACCTACATATAATGATTTTTGTATTTTCTTTAACAAATCTAGCATTTACATTAAAAAAGTGACATTTGATGAAGTGGAACTGCTGATGATGATCAGAATGGAACTCTTCAACGATACACAATACACGTTTGGCGATTTGTCCTCTTCGCTGTGTTTGTTAAGTAAATTAGATTTTCAAGACAAATTTTTGTCTAGTTCGAGTTCTGACGATGGGGTCCATGAGGAATCGAGGGAACTCTTCAAATGTGAAAGGCATACATATAGTGATTTTTGTATTTTCATCAACAAATCAAGTATTTACATTTGTAGAAGGGACATTTGATGAAGTGGAACTGTTCATGATGAACATAATGGAACTCTTCAACGATGCATAGTTCACGTTTGGCAATTTGTTATCTGTGCATCTTTGTCAAGTAGTTAGGTTTTCAAGACACATTTTTATATTTCTATCCTATGTAGTTTTTTTAATAATTATCTGGTGCTTTATTTCATGCATGGTGTGAAATAATTTATCTTAAATACAGTCGAATACCCTATTGCGGGTATCTTACCAGTCAACCATAGGGCAAATTTGAAATGTGTCAAGGTGGGTGCAGTGACAAAAAAAAACATGTTACCTCCTTTTCTACATAATTAGGCGTAGGACGCTGTCTTTTTAATTTAATTGTATGAAATCAAAAATCAACAATAATCGTTCTTTCACCGGTCTACCTCATTGAAGTCGGTTTTTTTTTCTTAAAAATTATTAGTTTACTTGATTACTAAATTTTTACTCAGTTTCCCAAAAGATGGCACTCTGCAATGTATAGCAATTAATTTACTGTCGTTTAATTTCGTTGTATTATTACATCAACACAATTGAAATTGAATTAATATCCGTACCCCCCTCTTCTAACTTTAGAGTTAATTTGGCAAAATCCTTCCTCGGTGGCTTAATTTCAGCACCATATCTGTTAGTTTAGCAGGGTACTCGATACTCGTAGCACAAAAGTTTGCACCTCCTTCCTTAGCGCCATAAGATTCAGGTGCAAACTTAACTCAATCGAGTGTAGTGGCTACCCCCCATTCTAGGGGTTGAATTTTTATCAAAATCCGTTCAGCCGTTTTCACGTGATGCGAGGTCAAATAAACAGACAAACAGAGAAACAGACAAACAGACAAAAATTCTAAAAACTGTTGGAACGTGTTCTGTTAACGATTCTTAGTATCCCCAGCCTACTTTTTTTCGAATATCTTCCATGTACAGACTTTCGACCCCCTTCAGCTTTATTATATGTATAGATGAAAATTGTTAAAAAATAAATAAAAACATCGTTATACGTATATTATTGACTAGTAATTAAAATAGATAACCCATGTTGAAAACATTAGAGTCAAAATTGACACGTAACTTTAACCATAGTCATAATACCATCATCATAATTTTATGTAACCATAATCTATTTTTATACCCGTAGTCCACTCAAAATCCACACAAATGCGCTTTCAGAATTAAAAATAAACAAACAGTCAGTACTCAGGGTTATCAACATGTGTTGACCGCGTGTGGACATCCTTAACACGTTTATGAGCAATTTTATTTCAACTGGCGAGCACTGGCCTCAAGTGCAGTATTTTTAGTACAATTAATGACCGGCATTTGGCTCCCCGCGTGATGCACTGGGTTGCAAAATATTGACTGATAATTTTCCATAGTTTGTACTCGTCTCACTTTTGTCTTTATCTCCGCTCTCCGATATTCCTTAGGTAGAACAAAGGTAGGTTAAGAACCTTTAGAGGCTGTCAATACCTAAATCGCGCACACTGTCTATTTGTATCGGAGTAAATGAGATAACACTGTCGCATGTTACTGGGCCTGGGCAAGGGAATAATAAGATAAATATTTAAATAAAAAAAAGTGGATTATTAGTGTAATATTTTACTCATTAGCGGTTTAGATATAAATGTTTTGAAATTGTGATTTTAATTGCAGACCCATAAGTCAAAACAACAAAGACATAGAACCGTTTAATTGTGATTTTAAGACCAATCTTTGCAATTATTTTCTATCGAGCCGATTTCGTTCAATCATGTATCGAGTACAACCACGGTCTTTGAAATATAATTAATATGAACATATATTTTTCTTACTTGACTAAAACAAATAGTATTTCTTAAAAAACTGTTTAAGTAACATCAATTTCAAGGACACTGGGTGTTGACAGGCTCTTAAGTCAAACCATAGTACCCTGAAACATCCCATCTTTGAACTAACAAAACCCAACTATGATCCAAAATGAACTCGAATATCTTCGTTCAGGTGCGACTAGTAATGTATTTGAATGTCGTTGTTCTAAGACTAATATGTATATAAATGGGAGAAAAAAAACTCAGATGAAACAAAAAAGAACATACATTTTGAACTTGTGCAACATAGTTATAATATAGATTGTCATGTTATTAAAGATTAAATTTGACAAAACTACGTGTTATCTTTGCATAACACGAGCTATACTGCACGTGTGTTGTGTGGTTTAACGGTAGTTAGGCATTATAACTCTGATGCCGATACTTATAGCACAAATGGAAGATACAATATTCAGATTTGGGTCAGTCTTCAGTTTTTTGCCTGCGTCTAAACTCCGTCAAACTATACTAAATGTAACAAAAGTATGACGGAGTTGAATCTGACCGCAATCATATAATTTGAGAATGACCCATTTCAAAGAAATAGTACTTAGTAAGTGAACACCTAATCACGATAAAAACTCAAAACTTCTAACCGACATGCAAACTCCATATCTCGCCCATAACTAACCCAAAGCCCAAACATTCGAACAACTAGCACAACTCCAAAAACTTTAGCACTTATAAAGCCAAGTTATCTCGGGCTCGTAAGGACTCTATTTTAAGTTTCGGACAGTGCCCGCATGCGGCTGAAGTGGGGAAAGAATATTCGTCGGTACAGTCATTCGTGAAATATTTGGCAAAATATTGGCATTCACGCGTTGTGGGTCATATCCTTATATCATATAGATATTGAAATGTGTCATGTATGTTATGACCATAACATAAAAAAAAACTGGGTGGAGATTAGATTGAGTTAGCGCTGTATCTAAAGTGTATCTCGTTTGAGTCTTATGTGACCTTGCGATTTAGGGGTTTGACTCAGTTTTTAAGACAATGTTTAAAGTTAATACTAAAGAGGTTACTAAAAAACTTAAAATCTAAATCGAAAAATAAATAAAACTAATCTTAAAATAAATAATTAAAAAACTATCCCCCTGCGGCATGGTGCCGTAGATGCTGGCAGCATTTCCTCCTTGTATCGCAATACTTATTCTCTGTGCGAGGAAGCTGCCAGCTCTACGATCACCGGTGGCGTCTGCTATTTTTGAACTAAATCTATGAATAGTGTAGACGCGTTCGGACCCCACGGGCCAAGGGTCTCGACGCCAAAAGGCACGAAATCGTATTCGGGGCCGAGACCCCTAATATTTGATCTTTTTCAATTTTTCGGCCGCCTCTGCCGCCGCGCCGGCTTTTGCAGTTACTAAAGAGGTTTGGTATATATGACTTTGGGGGCTAGGCTTCGGTATGGTGGCTACTCGTATTAAAAGGATGGTGGACGACTGCTACTCCATACAAACTTAGAGCCCATTTTCCTCTTTGGATCTTGCCAGTATGGAAAATATTCTTACAGTATTCGGTCGTCAAACATATGTTTAAATTTTTTGCCTTATTATAAAGGAACAAGGTGCAAAATTGTAAACATATCTGTGACGTCGACTGTAGGTAGTGTAGGTATAGGTACTTAACCCTTTGTTTGACTTTTTAGATTTTTTGGTTATTATTAAAGTTAGGCGAAAAAAACAAATATATTCCTTTTTTTAATGCTCCTAACTATTAAAATAATTTTAAAACGGAAAAATCAAACGAAAGGGCTTTGCTGAGGTATACATCAAATTGTGCCAAAATACTATGTATAATGTTTATGTTGATAAAATGGGGACAACGTTTGTATGAAAAAAAAACTTACATTAATTAGTTGCTAGGTAGATAGACTTCCATGACTTCCATGCCAGTAGCCAATAATTTCCTTAAATTCAGTTAAAAAACCAAAATGAAGTAAGTTAATATATTCGGCATACTACGAAGAGTATGAAGTTCCAGCCGCAGCCATAGATTAGGCTGTTCAGCCGCGCGGCTGTCGCTGTCGCGGGCTAATTGTTGGTTGTGCAAGCCGGGACAATGCTGCGTGCATGCATTTACATCCAGATTAGGCGATACAACGAGCTACTAACATTTGTACTAAGCTCAAGATAAAACCTACAAGACTACTGAACGGATTCATGAAGTACATCGTGTTAATCTAAAAGAGGCAGCCAGGGATAATCAGAAACTAATAAGACATAGCTGTTGTTCTAAGGCACTGCAAGCATGTTTTAATGATAGGAAAAACTGCAGCAGTACAACGATTCTATTTAAATATTTTGTACAATTCAATATACATTATATAAGAAAAAATACTTTAAAATTTAATTGGTCTAAAACCTTTTTTAGCCATTTCAAAAGTGACAACCATGGTTAAAAATTGTTTTCAATTAGCTAAAATATATGGACCACTCTTTTTTGCGATTGATTTTATAAGTAGTAAAAATTGTTTACTTAGTAAATGTACTTAGGTATTTAGCTCATATACCTTGATACCTTGACCATGATTAATATAGGTACTTATTTAAGTTCATTTATAGATACCCGATTAAAACCATTTCAGTTCCATTCCAGTAAATAAATTCGTCATTTAAAATGCCAAATCCGTTATATGCGCACATATCGGATTTGGTATTCTAAACGACGTAATACTGTATGACTAATATTTGCCTTCTCCACCGAAGTCCTGCCTCCATTCCCCCCTGTAATGTATTTAATGTAAGAATTTAGACAATGCCAGGTCCATTATAAGTTTCCAATATGACGGATGGTTATTGCCGGTGGAGCTGTCTGCGCTGGTCACTTTACATTTGTATCTGCTTATTGTGCTGATTAATAGCTATTGGTTTGAATAATTTCAAGAGATCGTGTAAATTTATATTGCGAATAGGATTTAGTATTACAGTTGTTATGGTGTTCGCACATTGGCTGTTATAAAATGTTATATAACATCGTGATCATGATGCCCCTGTCACACGATGTTGTATAACATATTTCGTGGGTCAACATTAGAAAGAAACGGTCGCCTTGAAAGTTTTTGTAATTCTGCAAGTCGACATTTTCCTCGTGATTAAAACTTATTAAAACTTCCTTTGTAACTAAGCAGGAAAATCCGTATACGTTATAAAAATAAATATAGATTGAACCATAGGTCTTCTGGGACACAGATACAGAGTAATAGATGTTTTGGTTCTCGTAAGTTACCACAATACAGATTTTAGACGCAAGTAATAACTAAGCTTTAATTGTATTCGTCATAGGCAGACATACCAATATTTGCATTTTATGGGTCTACCGTAAATCACGTAACGGTGCCTAATAACATTATCAGTAAATAATATTTCGCAAGGGGTCAATGGGGCCAAATCCATTTGAGCGAAATTCCATACACGGGCGCCTTTTTCATACGACAGTAGGTACCTTATTATTAACTTTATTGGTATTGAGCCTGAAAATGGTCCAAAAATACTTACATTTAATAACTCAATCCAAAAAAAAATCATCAATCAATAATGGTGCATCAGGTGCATCACCCTTGTTGCTGTACCAGCTAAACGGATGCACTAGTTCTAATAAGAGCTGGATCCAGGTGTTGCAGGCTTCCATACGCTACGGTGACAGTTTACCATCAGACGGGCCGTATGCTTGTTTGCCACCGACGTGGTATAAAAAAATCTTGTAATATATGCTAAGAGAATTTAGCTGGTTTGCCGTTTATCTGGTTTCTTAGAGCCTATAGCTGATGGTTAAAAAAAATACGCTTCTCTCGTGACGGATTTGGCCACGTTGACCTTATGTCAAAGTTTGTGAACTCATTCACAATTTGGCACATATGCTCGTCCATTATAGTCCACAGCCGTACCCCACGCATCTCGAGCATATTAAAACATTATTCAAGGCGGTCATTACCATAATAAATGTTAATAAAGTCGCCGCACATGCGCATTAGGCGCTCGTAAATCTCGCGTTCGCTATTGGTTTTCAGAACGGCCTGTATCAATTATGGCGCGGACTTTGGTGCGTTTGCGTAGGCATGTTGCTCTGCTTTTTCTGCTGATGGTCCTGGGTTTGAATGCAAGGTTATGGCCTCAGGTTAACGCCATAGGCGGCGTAATTTATATACACCTATTTTATCTACAATATATCAATCTTACTTGTATAGATAATTAAATTCATTTCAAGAGGGATATTATTATTCATTATACACAAGTATTTCATTTATACACCGTGTTTTTTTTGATTTGCGTTAATTTCGAGGGTGCATTCCTGAGCTTAAATTAAGTATTTTTCTCAAAGACACCGATATTCTAATTAACTCCATTTCGGAGATAATCAATCATAAATTTTTATATTATAAGGCCCTTACGAGCGTGTACACTTGCCTTAGGGCCTGTTTACTTATTGATTAGTGTTTAGTGCGAGTACATACATTTGCTACTAAACGTACGTACTATCTCGGACGATCGATGTTAGAAATGACATTGACATATCACAGTTTTCAATTGTTTGGTTGAGTTAAATGTAATGCCCATTTTACAACAACGCTATATGCAACATTTAGTTACTTTTTATAAATATAAAAATTGTAAAAAAAAAAACAAAAAAAAATTTTTTTTTGAAAATTAACTGTGCCATTTAGTTTCCTTAAACGTACTTACCGAAACCCCGGAGTTAACGCAATTCAATAAAAACACGGTGTATACGTAGTTCACTGTTTTACGAAAAGTAAAGAAAGTTTAGTATCATGTACAATTTTTTGGTCGCTTGTTCTATATAGAGCAGAAAAAATCGTTCTGAAAAAAAAAGAATCGAAAAAGATGAAATAAAATTTCCAACAGGATCCTTATACCTACACAGACAAGAGGTAAAAAGTGGAGCATACATACCGACGTCGTCCGGGGCGTGCATAATCCCGCGCGCCCACGTGTGATGTCCCCGGGACTCGCCTGTCGCTAATTGCATGCTTTTAACTCTTTCTACTATTTTTACTTCTAGCCCTAACGTATTTGTGTATAAAAGTCTAGGTGGCCTAGCTATGATGACAATTATTGATAGAAAACGCCAATCGAAACTTATCTATGTAGATAGTCACGTGAATTTTCGTAGCATCTCGATAAATTTTATTTTTGTGTTTTGTTTGAAGTTTATCTATGTACAATTGTCATCTTGGATAGGCTCCTGATATCAGATTAAATCAACAGAATCGTAATGTATAGTAATTATTTTATGCTATGTCAATCGGCCCAATTCGAAGTATGATTAAGACACGTTCTTGGAAAGATCGATAGCTAAACGACATGTCAAAATTGACGTTTATTTCGGATCCGCTGTGATCTCAACTATGGAGTGTGGAATTAAGAGGAGTGACGTCTCTTATGGTAGAACTGTTGCAAAAGTGTCCAGCTGTCGGCTATAAATAATAGTTCCAAATCTCTCCAGAGTAGCGCTAGCGTAGCTAAGAACCTAGGCGTTATTGACGGAGTGAAGTGCTCTGTCTATGATTTGATTTTTTTGTTTAAGTATTCTAGGTATTGTAGCGCCACCTATTTAAGGTTTTTTGATGACCCTTTTTGGTACATGGAGATTTATTTCCTTACCTCCACCTTCCGTAATCTCAACAAGATCTATCTACGATATTTCTAACGTCAAAGTGACATTGGTTGCCCGAATCGAGCTGCTTTGTCAATTATACGACATACAAACGATATCTAAATGAGAACTTATCTAAACCAGAACTTATCGTTATCGTATTTCATTCTTCGAATCGGCATACTGCTCCTTATGTTTGTGCGAAGATCTTACTAATCTAATAGAGGTATAAAGATAAATGTGAAATTTTGTATGTTTAGATTATTGTTCCTCAATCACGCAAAAAAGTTGAACTCAGTTGAGATTTAGTACACAGTATAACACGAGTTATAATTATACAGGAAGTGTATTTAGTCACCTGCAATAATTTACGGGCTGAATATATAGATCATACTGAGGAACTTTTATTATAAAATTTACCCTCCCATAGAAAATGTCAAGCTCAGACAGCCAAAATGTATGTAATAGCAAATTTTTTTTCGCGATTTCGGGGTTGGTCGTATAGTAAAAGTTGCTCAGGATGACCTATATATTCACCCCGTAAATTTTTGCAGGTGACTAAATAAACATCTGTATAATGTTTAGGTATATTCAGCGTCAATAGCATATTAAACAACGCGCCTAAAGTGTCTGCCACCCTCGAATACTTTTCATAATAGATAATAATATATAAAGATAATAAATACATCTCGACAGTTCGCGTTCAAAAGTATCTACAAAAGTTAAATTGTTTTATAGAGGCAAATCAGAAAGGTGCTGTGTGGATGCTGTACCATTCTATCATTCTCTAAGGGGTTGATATAGGAGGGGAAATACGAATATACTATACGGTGAGTACTAACGGGAAGGGAGGGTAAAGCTTAAACTTTTGCGCGGAGGAAGTCTCCAGTTACGGGTAAAGCCTAAAGATACAAACGTATGCTGCACCATCTGAATAGTTTTGTAGAAAACATAATAAAGCCTGACCCGGGTTCCATTGAGGCGCATTGCATTGCATGGTGCAACGCTGCAGTCGTTATCGGTCAGGCGCTGACCTTTGAAGATGGCCCGCTCCGTGGGCTATAGGTTAACCGTGGTGAATTTGGGACTCGGAAAGGTGATAAAAAGTACAAACTGCATTTTGGAGTGTATCTCCACCATGACATAAAGGAGGATAATATGTACAAAATAGTGAGGTGGATCTTGTAAATGGGTCAGTACATGCAGATATCTACTAGATACTGTGCCGCTTCGAGAAAATGATCTTGTAGATTATCTTTCCTCGCTTTTTACATTTATGACAATCGTATATCACAATTTTTTGGGAAAATATACAATGACCGATTATAACATCATTCCACATATTTTTTGGTGATAATGGATTATGTTTCTATCAAGGATAATTTCGCGAGGTGGCATTGGATCTATTTAGTCTACATGTGCATTCATCACTCCTTTAAAAAAATCCACTATAGCTATAGAGAAAATATCATTTCGTATTTTTTCTATGACCAATATACAGTATGTATCTGAACGTAAAGCATTTACTCAAACCTGTTAACCTTTAGGTCATACTGAGCAACTTTTACCATGGGACCAACCCCGAAATACTGGGAAAAAAATTGGCTCTCCCATAGGAAATATCAACATTTCAGACCACACAGAAAACAACAGACCAGCAAAATGTATGAAACAGCCAAATTTTTTGCGCGATTTTAGCGTTGATTCCATGGTAAAAGTTGCTCTATATGACCTAAGCATTAACGGGTTTAAGTAATTGCTTTACGTTCAGACCCATATGTATTATATCTACAAAATATATGTGACAGTACATCACATCAAAAGGGACCTTATCGCGGTTGGCGCTTACGCCGTTATTAGCGGCGCGCCAATACTAATGCGGCAGTACGCAACGTAAGCGCCGACCGCCATAAGGTCCCTTTTGATTAGGATTGTCACATATTATAATGACTATATGGGGTAGGTCCTATTATCCTAATCGTTCCGCATAATTTACCTCACAAAAATGGTTATAGTATTTTTCAAATAGCTCAGATAGGGTGACAGCTGTCATCTAATACAATTTTGCAAGATTTTGCGTTTTAAGGTTGTGAATTGTATGGAGATGAGAACTGTCATGGTTATCAAAATTAGAAAAAAAATCCGAGATGATTAAGAATTTTTGACCGTCTTGTTTTCAACATTGAACGTAGTTGCAGTTACAAGCGAAAATCCGTACATGTATTGTAGATTGTATTGTGTATGTAAAATGTACATTTAGTCATATTCGCGGATTTTCCACGACTTTTGTTGATGTAGCATGGCCCGTGGTTCTACGAAGGCTAATAAAGATAGGCCCTAACAATAGCGATTTGTTGTTTGATCTGGCTGTAACATCTAGGTCTTGTTTGCATAATATCCAGGTTGCTGGATTATATCACTCTTATCCTCTAGGTATATTATTTGAGAATAGGTACATAATATATATATGTCTTTTCGTGTAATAAAATATGAATCCCGGATTAGGAACTTATAGAATCTTTAACAACCGATTTTAAAAGAGGAGGTTTTCAATTCATTGGGATTTGTTTATTTTTGCTTTTTTATGCATGTTCAAATTATCATCAGGTCAGGATCTGATGATGGGATCCTGCTTAAGGTAAGGATTTAATCACGAAAATAACTATTTTGATGAAGAGGAACTGCTAATGAAAATAATATAATTGTTCGTTAAGTCGGTTCCATTACGTTAAATATTATTGATTACAAACTGGCCAGCCATTGACCGTAGTCTCATCCAATAAAAAACGATGAGAGCGCCAAAGATTACTTAAATTCACTTTCAGTGTAATTAATTCAACCTTTAAATGCATCTAGACTTTATACTCCAATGAATCAAATGTATAGACACCAAACAATAATTTTAATGTTAAATCAAATGTGCCATTTGAAATGTGCATGCGCATGGAAATGGAAAGCCACCAAATGTCTACGTAATCACGCTTCCTCTCATCTCTATAAGGCTGCGACACGACGTTCACATATAGGAACAGTATTAATCTCTGCAATTAGTAGGTGACATTTGTTGTAATGTATGGCCACGATGTATAACCTAATGCGGTGGTCAGATGTAGGTGTTTACATGGTATTTATTGCTTATGTGATGGAAATTAGGAAACGGTCTAGTCTATTGCGGGGTTGTTATGACTTTTTTGAGGCTAACAAGAACTAGACAAGAATGATTTCTACGCTGAAAACTTATGTCAGAAAGTTGCGACCACTATGCGATTTTATACTTAAGTGGCGCTAGATGTAGGGAGTCGCGCGCGAGAACGCAACTCATGCTAGCAGATCAGACCTTGTAGTTTGACTTGAGTCATGATTGATTTGCTTGCTCTCCATTTGCTAAACCGGGCCTAACACCAGAGAAAATGGACAAAAAACCAATAATACTCTATTTTATTTACCTACTTTATAGTAGTCAGTATCAGTAGGTACCTATGTTTTGTTGATATGCCCATACGCCGCCATTGATCAGGATTTTGACAGCTCACAATATCTTCGTAGACATTGTTGTAACGTTTGCCTCTGAATGCAAACGTCTATGAAGTATCCACCTAGAAGTTACATCTGTATCTCCAACACAATCCGCTGCTTCTTGTCTTACATACAAAATTACATTTATTCCCTAATACGCGTATCATATGCGAATATCCAATCGGACATAAACATAAAGGGGCCTTTACAAAACGGAATTGCGACGTCACAATACACCATATATAACCATCGCGGCCTATCATTATGGGTCGAACGGTCAGTGGGGGCGTGAAATGTCACCGGCCTGCAATCGCTGTGGCTATCATGCGATGGCAATTGCATAGACATGAATTGCATGCAATAGTTGTATAACAGGACATCTACTCTTTAGACACAAAGGTTCCATAATGGTGTAAGGATTGCTCTCAGTGACAATAAAAGGCCTCAAAGGGTGTTTTTCAAAGCACCTATTAGCCCAGCTTTCTTAGTTAAACCCATCCAAGGATAAGCGCCAGCTTATATGATGTTAGCCGTACAATAGGTGCAAAAGAGGAGGCGCTACGCTATTCGTTTTATTTTCTATTCATACCTTCCATATACAGCAATGCGCGGAGAGCGACAAGGCACTTTTATCGTCTACAGACTATTTGCCTATAAGTAAATAAGATAAGATTGATTGTTGAACTGCGAACAAAGATATTAACGATAATACAAATAAGAACTAACAGTTTATCCATCACGGACATACAATATAGTTCTAACTAACCTATGACAAAGTAACAAAATAGAAGTATACCTGGCTGAGAGCGCTGGTGGCCTAGCGGTAAGAGCGTGCGGCTTTCAATCCGGAGGTCACGGGTTCAAACCCCGGCTTATGCCAATGAGTTTTTCGGAACTTATGTACGAAATGTCATTTGATATTTACCAGTCGCTTTTCGGTGAAGGAAAACA
Source organism: Cydia pomonella (assembly GCF_033807575.1). Lineage (NCBI taxonomy): Eukaryota > Metazoa > Arthropoda > Insecta > Lepidoptera > Tortricidae > Cydia > Cydia pomonella. Next base: position 12,632,020 of record NC_084717.1, on the reverse strand, counting down.
TCGTGAGGAAACCGGACTGATCCCAATAAGGCCTAGTTTATACCCTCTGGGTTAGAAGGTCAGATTGCAGTCGCTTTCGTAAAAACTAGTGCCTACACCAATTCTAGGGATTAGTTGTCAAGCGGACCCCAGGCTCCCATGAGCCGTGGCAAAATGCCGGGACAACGCGAGAAAGAAGAGGAAGAAAAGTATACCTGGCTGATTATTTAATCCGTAGCGTTCAAATGTTGTTAATTCGATCTTGGTAAGATCAATGATAACGGCTACATTAAAAAAAAACTGGATTCGTTATAGCAATGACCGTGATCATAAGGTCGCCGTTCGTGTTCCCTCGCTCCCATCTCAATTCCCACAGAATTCAGCAAAATCCAGAACTAAATACGCGGCCTAAAAGACAATAGCATTGAATAATGACCATTAAAATTCAATAAGGCGATTCTTGAGCAATAAATCGTTATAGAAGGCTATCGGAGCGGGAACAATCTTATCCGGGACTGGCCCATTGTACGAGGCATCGCAGGACTAGTGGAGACAATTCAAATAGATGCCCATAGTGGGCCTAGGGCAATTTGTGCCCAACAGAGTGTTTTGACACCTTCATACATAAACATTACGCCGTTGAAAAATTTGCGGCCGGTTGTACTGTTTGCATTTTCTCATGTCTCATTGTTGGTTATATGAAAAGTGACTTTTATTCATAATGTGAAATTTTACATAAAGTGGTTGAGCATTGAAGAATCATATTTTGCTTATTCTAGCCTTTGAACTCCAGTGCTCTAGAAATATCGAAATGAATATGGTATGTTACCTATGATGAATGAGAATAGTGAAAACTATGTTTTTTCAGTGTTTAAAGTTTCGTAAATTTAAAATTTGCAATTGAAATGTAATCAATTACATATTTTAAATTAAATTAATTAATTAACAATTTGTGGTTGACTAAATTTAATACATACCGTTCACAAATACATATGTGAGTTGACTGCCATAAAGCAAAGAGGATTTAGAGGATAGCAGCCAAGAAAAACCCAACTGTACATTAAACTTTTTTAATACCGCGAAAGGATTACGTACAGTCAGCAGCAAAAGTGCCAACGCGAGCGAGATGAACACAACTTTATTTTTAAACGAATTAAATCGTGTGCATAACATGTTGGACACTTAGCCCGCCACTTCTGCTCTCTGAAAGCGATTGTCCGGCGCGTCTTGTGTGAAATAGCTTTTAGATTAAAAAAATGTAAATTTAGGTGGGCTCTAAGGATACACTACGGTGTAAAGTGAATCCTTAACCGATGATCATCCTCCGGTAAGTGCGCCGCACCAGCCCCGCAATGACATAATATATATCTACCATTGTGCGCAAGGTGAATGCTGTTATTACGGCCACCGCTTATTATTGTAATATAATAATACAAGGGCCAACCGCGGCTGCGTTTGCTGTACCGTTTGTTTCGAGATGAAGGTGAAATTTATTCACGACTAACATTGTTTCTACCGTATAAGTTTTTTTAAAACCCCTCGTTTGTACTCTGGCAAAAGAACTTTGTCAGTAGAAAACGGCGTGAAATTTAAATTATGTACGTGAGGTCAACATTTCACGCCTACATTTTTAAAATTTGCCGCCTGTTTCTACTGATGAAAATCATTACGTGGAGCCCTTTTAGCTTAAGAGACCAAATGAGAGTTCTCCTAAGTCCCCTTTTGCCATCGTGCTACGCTACCTTAGGTAGGAGCGCCCTCACAGTTGAAACTCCAGTGACTGAACTGCCCGCGTAGCTAACATGCCAATCGTTAACGCTCCGTAGCGTAGCGTAGTCATCTCTCTGTATCACTCTCTCATATTAGCGCGATAGTGACAGTTTCGTTTCGTTCGCTATGGCATATTGGGCAGGAGCCGTACAGCCGTAGTCAATGTATCGGAATGACAGATGAAGCGAAAAGCGACGTGATCATTTCCATACTTTACTGTTTTGTTTGCCATTTTCTATATCCAATAAGCCATTGTCATTTGGTTAGATCAGGGGGCTATAGAATACGTATCAAATAAATACATAATACACCAGTGGCGGCGCGTCACAAATATTCATAGGGAACCCGGAGCTAATTTTGCTTTCCTTTTCTCCATGAACCGATCGTGAAAGTACTCAACGGGCTGAAATTAGACAAGCCGGTGGGAATCGAGTTCTTTGAACGATCCGCCACTGTAATACACACTAGTAAACATTAATATTTTTCACATAACTTGCTTACCATTTATAACCATAAAACAAAAAAAAAACTTAATTCAACCATTATAGTCGACGAGTAGTAGTTTTTGTGCTACAGTACAGTGACAATGAATATGAAAGCCGTTAGAGTACTCTCATATATTTTTGCTTCTAGCATTTATTCAGATATTTTTGAGCACCCTAACTGCTTGTATATATCTGATGTCGACTCTGGATTTTAAAATAGCGGTAATAATTACGAGTATGTACTCGTATGTACCTATACTACCACCGTAATGTAATCTGCAATGAGCTTCTAAATAGGTAGTTTAAAAAAAAGTACTATGCAAGAAATAAAACGCGTAGGTATAATGAATTTAAAATATATCACAACTAAAAAATTAGGTTTTGTTTCATTATTTTTGTAAGTAGGTAGTTTTGCATATTATAATTTTGGCAAAGGTGAATATATATTTTTCATCAATCTCCTGTTGACCAGGAACGCTATAAAGGGTTCGAAATGTCGGGTGCACTTTAAATTATTTATACGCGATATAATCCGTTTACATAGTTTTATTCCATAACACTATCACGGTAACCGAAGACAATATTAAATATAACACAAATCACCTTTACTATGAACAAACAGACAGCAAGTTCCCGCTGTAGTATGATACGGATGGAGATGGCATAAGGAAATGGATTGACTTATAGCTTGTTAGATTTATTGACACGTCTGCCACGCGGTTTTGTCTGCGGTCTATGGCTTTCTCGACTTGCATTTGTTCGTTTTTAAAGCAACTTTCACTTTGAAAATAATATATTGTTTGACATTGGGATTCCAAAATACTCTCATTAAATAACTATTAGGTAGAAAATAAAACTAATATAAAATGCAAATCTTGAAATTATAGCTAAATCTGATTCAAAAATGTTGTACCATGTGAGTTCCTTCAAGTCTCTTTTGGTTGGGCTTTGAGTTTAAAAAATAATTGAAGAAATATGTTTCTAGAAACTTTCTACCGTATTCTCAATAGCAAAAAGTTAAATACATAAAACTTAAAAAAATATTGAATGGCCGATCTGCGAATCATTTCCTTAGTTTTTTTTTTAATGAGTTCCTATTTTGATTTAATTAAACTTGGCCAGTGGTCATACATCTAATTAATAGGTAAGTAAGTTTTGCTATTTATCCTGAGCTAAAATATCTCAACAATACCATTGTGCCCACTATAATACATATGGTAATGAACAGAATACCAAACGACACTAACATACGGCATAATTGTTCCACAGACTGACGCAAAACTGAGGGCAGAGGGCACGCGAGATCCATAACTCTTCTGGAAAACGCAAATACTATACACGAACAGCCACAGACTAGAAAACACGCTAAGAGAACTGTGTATAAACACGCAGTTTGTAAAGTCGTGTGTATGTTTTTTTTCCAAAGGATAAGGTCAATTTTGTACACGTCCCAAAGAGCTGGCTAGGTTAGAAGGCCACAGGTCACCTCAGGGCCGAAGGTCAATGCCTAGACATTGTCATGTAGATTGTATGTGACGCCGGTTTTTCTTCTCTATTATGTTTTGACAATAAGATTTGTGATAACTGGTTTTTGATATTTTCTGAAAGGAATTGTGTGTACGTTTCATGATTGTTTAGATAACAGTTACCAACCTACCTGATAATAGGTATTACGATTTTCAATCGTAAAAAGTATATTCGTCCTATCTATGATGCCATAATTCCAAATTTTTTCAACTGTTATTTCAATTTCGAAATAACCTGGTACTTTTGTTTTGATATGTATGTAATTAAGAATCATTGTTAAATGTCTTAAGCGGGAAGAATAGCTTTGCAAACCTTAACATAATAACGGTACTTTTTCTATGAAATTTCCATTTTGGGGAAAACGGTCTCCACTAACTAAATCTTAACAAATTACTTTAATTTTGATGTCGATCGCTTCAGCATAATATTTTTTAGGATTTTTTTGTTTGGCAAATTTTGAAAAAGCCGGAAAAGCTATAAACCTAGTTTTTCATTGTGTCAATAACATACTAAAAAATCATGAAGAATGGAATATATTTAGAAGTGGAAAACATTTTCTCTTTTTGTATGGATCAGTACGTGGTATATTTCCCTCTTAAAGTTTGCTAAGACGGCTTTAAGCGCTTTAAAACAAGATATTTACAAAACGGTATACAGTTTATTTTTTAATTAAAATACTGTTTGCAGATATGGCAAGAAGTAATGGATCGTATTATTATCAGTTTTAATAAATGCCCGCATGACGGTAACAGACTGTATAATTCTAACTAACCTATAATAAAGTAACAAAATAGAAGTATACCTGGCTGAGAGCGCTGGTGGCCTAGCGGTAAGAGCGTGCGACTTGCAATCCGGAGGTCGCGGGTTCAAACCCCGGCTCATAACAATGAGTTTTTCGGAACTTATGTACGAAATATCATTTTAAAATTTACCAGTCGCTTTTCGGTGAAGGAAAACATCGTGAGGAAACCGGACTAATCCTAACAAGGCCTAGTTTACCCTCTGGGTTGGAAGGTCAGATGGCAGTCGCTTTTGTAAAAACTAGTGCCTACGCCAAATCTTGGGATTAGTTGTCAAGCGGACTATGGGTAATGGGACCCCAGGCTCCCATTACCCATGGCAAAATGTCGGGACAACGCGAGGAAGAAGAAGATATGGCAAGAAGTATCCTTCGTATATTAAGCACATAAATAGTACTATTATACCAATGACAGCTAACTTTTAAAAATACAGTCGCATCCCTTAAAATCGTTAATGTCCAACTTACGTTCCCCGTAAAACGGGAAAAAGTTCAAACCACCACGACAATAAGCAGCTTCAATTACATTAAATTAATGTAAAACCATAAATCGGTATTATTCTCAGGCAGCCTGTCACAGCCTAGGAACAAAGCACGTAAAACGTCGGTGCGACTAGAGCGAGGCATAAGCTCGGAGCGGACTGAATATTATACTTCTTCTTCTTGCCGTTCTAGAAAGAGTGGCGTTGGTAACGGTCCAATTCCTAAATATTTTTACTCCGCGTTGTTAGGTCCTAGGTTACATTTATACCTGTAATTTTCAGGTGATAAAGAATATTTGTATTGTCATGATCAACTTTTACTATAGCAGTAACTTTTTGCGACTTCACGTTTGCTCTCTAAACAAAAGTTGCTTACAGTAGCGTATTTATTATACGTAGGCACACGTAGGAAACACACCTAAACATCACGATTTTTAACAACAATTTTTTTTTAGTTTTTTTTAAGAGATTAATTTATTTAATAAATATGTAATTTAATTTATTTATGTTAACTCATTTTAATTGTTATTTAAAAGATGTTGTAATTTTAATGTAATTTAGTTGTAAGTTGTAAATATACGTTATATGTTTATTCTTATTTATACCACAACAATGGCAAACAAGCCTACGGGAGTACTACGAGTTTTTGCAAAAAAAAATATTTTGACGGGCGCGTCACTTACGGGACCCTCCACTGAGCATGGCCCGACATGCTCTTGGCCAGTTTTTTTATTGTAGATCAGCAGGTGACTAAGATGATGAACAACTACGCAAACACGACGTTTTCTTAAATCGTCTATTTTTTATGTCTTTGTTAATTTAAACCTATAGGTACTACCCCCCCCCCCCCTATACTCTCTGGAACCATTCCCGAGAACTTTTAGTATGTTCATCTGGTCACCACAAGGTGTAACAATAGGGTAGGCTGATTATTTCTCCTGATTTTATTAATTTTCTTGAGCTAATTGTAATTTTACCATTTGGAAACTACTCGCTACTCTCTCAACCCTCGCGCCCATGGAAGCTGATAGTATTGTCACGTGCAGTTAGATGTGGGTTGCTACGTGAAAGTTGATTGTCTGTCTGTCATCGCCGCAACGAGTTAATGATATTGTGCACTTTGTGCCTGACACGAGCGTGACAGCTAAGCAGCTGACCTGGGATGAGACCCATTTTTCACTAATACTTACTACATACTTTAGTATCTTCACGTCTAAGGAGAGACTTGCCTCCTTATGTGTGTTCTACTACTCGTACAATGGGCTGTGCTCTGAAGAATCGGTCGACATGATGCCGGCCGCTTTCTACCGCAGCATTGCTCACCGTCGGTAGGGCGTTCATACCATTGAGGATTAATTTTTATTTTTAATCTTGATACGAGTATAACGAGAAATAAATTGTTAACTTTAGATGTTCGAAGCTCACGGATGGTCATTATGGAGGTCCCGTTGATTCGATTGTCATTCAAGAAACTGCCCAAGATGCATTGGAAATATTGGAATCCAATGGTTAAGAAATAATAAATAAATAAATATTATCGGACAATCTTACACAAATCGACCTTGTCCCACAGTAAATAAATAAATAATAAAATTAATATTTTAGGCCTTATTACGCAAATTGACTAAGTCTCACAGTAAGCTCAATAAGGCTTATGTTGTAGGTACTTAGACAACGATATATATACATCAATATACTATATCGATATATAGAATGTAGATATTTATAAATACTTATTGAGCTTACTGTGGGACTTAGTCAATTTGTGTAATAATGTCCTATAATATTTTTTTTTTTTTATTTATTTTATTTACTTAATCACATAGAAAACACCCATGACTCGGGAACAAATCTGTGCTCATCACACAAATAAATGCCCTTACCAGGATTCAAACCCGGGAGCTCCTGCTTCGTAGGCAGGGTCACTAATACCGACTAGGCTAGGGTGCCGTTTAGTAAAGTACTTTGTAGAATATTATAGTACTTTATACCGCTCAAATTTATTCAATACAAGTTGGAATTTCGCGCATCTTATTATCTAATAAGATTGTATTGAATAAATTAGTAGTTCAGTATCTACTGAACTCGTTAATTAGCCACTGGATGTACACCATTTTAGAATTTATTCCAATGTATACTGTATCAATGATTGTGTAGCTACTTTTAAATGATGTTTTTGATACTTTCCATAAATTACTGAAAGCTGTATTAACTTACACGACCTACACAGTACACAGTCCTTACAAGCACCGTGAGAATGAATCCTAGCCAGCACGGAGACAAATGCCTGAGCATCGAACCTGTGACCTTTCCTCGATTACTATTCAGGGTCAATATTAAGCTAAACGACTCTATTTGTCTATCGCAACGCTTTATACTTACAGCTAGCCTGAGGTTATATCTTTTAGCAGTTTAATCCTTGATTCTTTTTTTTTATACTACGTCGGTGACAAACAAGCATACGGCCCGCCTAATGGTAAGCAGTCTCCGTAGCCTGTGTACGCCTGCAACTCCAATATTAAATATATAAATTCTTGCTTATACAACGGAATTACCCGTACCGACCGTGACTGTAACCTTCAAAACTCTAATGATCGCTTTTTTTGAATGAATAGTAGTTAAAAATAATAAGATAAGAAACGATGATTTTTTTATACTACGTCGGTGGCAAACAAGCATGCGGCCCGCCTGATGGTAAGCAGTTTTTTTTATGGGTGATAGGCAGGCATTTGACCACGATCACACCTGATTTTAAGTGATGATGCGGTCTACGGTGGAGCATGCTTACATACCTACCTAATTACTCTAGCCTTGAAGAGATTCAGATTGTATAGGTACTCATGCGGAAACACAGACTTGGGCAGGGCATTCCACACCTTTGCAGTTCACATAAGGAATGTTGAAGGCAAACGCTTCGTGTATATTTGTGGAATATCTACCATGAAGCGATGCCGAAGTGCCGATTGTCTGGTAGTCCGATGGTGAAATGGCAACGGAGGAATAAGATAGTACAATTCCTCGGCACACTCTCCGAAATGTATCCTATAAAAGATCGTTAGGCTGGCAACCTTGCAACGATGCTCCAGACTTTGAAGTGGAGCATTCGTCAGATCGTCGTCATTAATGATTCTCTTGGCCCTTCTCTCGACTGACTCGAGCCCCTCAAGCTGGTATTTGGCTGAACCATCCCATAGATGTGAACAGTATTCCACACACGTTCGGACTTGTGCTTGGTAAAGGTCAAGCAGCTGCCTAGGTGTAAAATACTGCCTCACCTTGTTGAGGATGCCCAGCTTTTTTGCTGCTAACTGTGCTTTCGACTCGATGTGCGGGCCGGAGTTGAGTTTCGAAGTCAGCGAGATTCCGAGAAGCTCAAGATGGTCGGTTAACGGAAGGGATACATCTAGGAAAGTAGGAGTCAGATGGAATGGACTCCGTTATAAAGGAAGGATATGACAGTCTTCGTAGCCTATGTACATCTGCAACTCCAGAGGAGTTACATGCGCATTAAGCTCTGGCAACCTTACTCACCGGCAGGAACACAACACTATTGTATGATGTATTTTTGTATAACCACTGCGCTACTTATATACGTACAGCACACGATCTAGTGACATTTCAACCGTTTCATGTTAATCTCCTAAAACTGTAGAGTATTGATAACTAACTGTAACTGGTAGCAATTGGCATACATAATATAGGTTGTTATTTCTGTCATTGGTCGGTCCGAGTATATAAAGCGGAAGAATGAGCTCATAAGGATAAACAGTGACGAATTGCTAGTAAAAATTGCTTGTCGTTTCGTCTCGTACCTAGTAGTTCCGAAAGTGCCAATCAGTGTTATCTGATCGTAATCTGCCCTGTGGCCAGGGCTTGAAAAAAAAAGTGGTATTAGTCAGGGTAGAAACCACCTATATGTTTTTTTTTAACTATAAACTGATCGGCTATTCGCCCTGGTCAGCGGTAGTCTGAATTCAATACGGTGATAACTTGCTAGCTTGCACTAAAAATTTGTTGTCATTCCTATCATTGCTTTATTCCTGTCATCACGTGGTACCTATGTACTTCCGAAAGTGCGCACAATCAGCGTGTTCTGACCGCATCTGCCCTGTGGCCAGGGCATGAGAAGCGATGGTATCTGCGCGCACGTCTGCCTTGTCGCCGGATCTGCGCGAGCGTCACTCGTGTCGCCGCATATAATGAATGCAGCGACAAAAATAAACTAAGGTTAACCTGTGAAAAAACAGTTCAGGGTCATATGTGGAAAAAACGAAAATGTATCGAAATTTGGAACTAAATTTTTGGTTGTACTTTTATTATAAATTCATAGTCATTTAACCCAGAAGGATATGGCAGTACACAGCGATATATCGTCTAGCTCATATCTGGAACAGCCCAACAGGGGTAATCCTTACAGAAGATCACAGAATTCATAAACAATAGATACCGACGAAGATGCATACGTATCTTAATTTTTGAGTTGAATTATGTGAATTTAATTTATTATATGTTCCTATGTCCGTTACGAGTTAGGAAAACCAACGCCCAGCTTTTCACCGTTAGTAAAGAAGATGGTTAAACTTTTCATAAAAAAAAAAACTATAAATAATGTAAGTAAAGTACCATTTATTATCAGACATCAGACAATAAGATTAATTTCCTATTAATTAATTTTATTCATAAGATTGTTATTGTTGACAACAGCAATAACACGGGTTACATATCAATGGGCCCTAATGAGCAAACAAATAGCGGAATAGCACAATTAACAGACAATTCAGACGTACTGCTTGTCCAAGTTGCCCTCCCATGTAAACTAGTTAGATCAACCATTGAGCCCACAGATTGGGCCTAATTGCGGTAATCAGTACGTGCGCTGCGTTATCTCGCAGTTCCCAGGCCGCGGTGACCGCGGGGCGATGGTCATCGCGACACTAACGGAGGTTTTGGGTTTGCCCAACTGACGAAGGGAGGGTAAGTTCGTGCTGGAAACTGATGGGAAATAAACTCCTATGTGAATAATTAGATCAAGTACGAACGAGGTCACGAAACCAGGCTTAACGCTCAGGCTTAATTGTGGTAATCAGAAGAACATACAATGAGTAAAGGTGACGTTCGGATATCAACTGCAGCTGCATTACTGTTGTGGCGTAATTGTTGCCACCGCTGTATCTCTCGGTTTGCATGATTGTTGTGTGACGAGTGACGAATTGCGGCGCACATCACTCAAATGATCAGGGAAATTTATAGATACAGGCAGCAACAACGACGCCGCAACAGTAATGCAGCTGCAGTTGATATCCGAATGAACATTATCGCGAGTCCTCGGCAGTCCAGGCATCCGCGGTCACTAGCATGACTGTCGTGAACAGTAAAGGTGAAGTTCAGATGGCAACTGCATCTGCATTACTGTTGCGACATTACTGCTGCGGCCATGAGTTGGGCGCTGTATCTGACAATTTCCTTGATAAAATGAGTGACAGATTGAATGAATTAATGAAAATCTTTATTTCAGGCAACTAGTGGCCCATAGATAAATACCTTATATTTTAAAACTAAACACTGCAAATTACATTATGGTTGCGATACATTACGCAACCCCGCAGTGTCAGGGAGCCGGCCGCGGAACCGCTGAAACTTGACACCTTTCGGCCAAAACTCCTCCTTGTTGAAGGTCGCTAGACGTTCAGTCGAAACTCTCATCACAAACAAATTAGAATTGAATGTCACTTATTTTATCAAGGGAATTGGCAGCTACAGCGGCGGCTTCAACGCCGTAGCAGTAATCTCGCAACAGTAGTGCAGCCGCAGTTGCCATTTGAATGTCATCTTAACGATGGTATTGCGATTCATTTTTTGAGAATGTTTTCATTCATAAACTAATAAAATGTGAAAAAATACGAGGATAAGTAATATTAATACAAAATTTTAAATTTACAGGTAAGCACTTTTCGTTGCGCGTTTACACAGAGATGGGACTGCAGCTTTTTAGCAAGCTTTTACATTAGATAAGCTTGTTTGCCATGTTTTAGCATAATTTAGTACGACTTTAAACTGTCATACAGATTTTAATTTTGAATTACGACTCTTTGTCTTATCATTCATAACATCGACATCTCTGCATCATTTAAGAGAATCTGTTTAAATTTAAGCGGTATTACAATAATATAAAGCATACATTTGAATGGATTCATATTATTTTGTTGTTGCATATCATAGAAACGGTAATGGCTATTCAATTACAGCATGAAGTGATAAATTCCCTTATTACAACAATATTCTATAAGTCACTTGTTTCGGCCCACACCATGAGTCATACGAACGAAATTTGCAAATTTACTCCGAACCTCCACAACTCCACAAGAAGTTGCCGAAAGCGCCAATGATTTTATAACCAATGTAACTTTGCAGCCGGTTAACTTACGACAATCTTATTATGAGCTTTAAGAGCGTTATAACAAGGTCTAAAAACTATGCCGTTTTGGTTATGAATCTGTTAAATAATATAGTCAATGTAATAGCAGAATACAATGGATGCGTGGGTGCCATTTTGTAATGATAGAAAAATGTCAGATGAGTCTGAAATATAGTTTATTGAATTATTTTTTTAAAAGTTTTAAACTGTTATTTCATCAGCAGCCTGTTGTCTTTATTGTTTCGAAATCTTGACGAATATTTTTAGTAGTTTTGTTGGAGGTCATTTGATGATAAATGATGCGTTGATGCTATGGGATAAAATATTTTGCTTACTGCTTCTTAATTCTAATTTTTAAATACAATATATATCCGACGGGCAGCCGATGGTCCCGGGTTCGAATCCCGGTAACGGCATTTGTTTGTGAGATGAGCACAAACATTTGTTTCCGTGTCATGGATATTTTCTATGTGCATATATAAGTATGTATTTATCTATATATACGTAGTATGTGAGTCGTCGCCTAGTACCCATAGTACAAGCTTTGTTTAGTTTGGGACTAGATCGATCTGTGTAAGATTGTCCCCAAATGTATAATTTTTATTTATATAACTTTATCTAGAATACCTATAATATAGGAATGCTTTATATAGTTTTTTTTTATAATTTTTTAGTTATGAAGCTATCTTGATTGATATCAAGCGATACGTTTTATACTTATTTCAGATAAGTAGATAACTTAATTGAGAAATTAAAAGGAAAATAATTACCTTGAATTAAATATAAAAATAAATAAAGTACTGGAAGAGCGTATTAAGAACCGGTTACAGATTCAAATCAAAGCACCCACTAAGCGCTCCAAGTAAGTAATGCGACTAGTCGCCCATCCGTACGTAGTAATTAGTCGCTGGAAGACATACTGTCTAGCTGCGCCGACGATGCCGAGATAATACCTACACCGACACACTGAGAGCATAGTGGACACTTTTTTATGGCAAATATTTGCGATAGTCGATCAGTAATCTATGCGTACGTAGTAATTAGTCGCTGCAATACGTACTGACTAGCTGCGGCGACGATACGCCGAGGTAGTGCAGCGACATGTTGAAAATTCAATAGATCCATGCATTAAAAACAGTTCTAATATATTTATTTAATCTGAAAGTCACACGCAATCATCCGCTTTACTTGTACTTACTTACCTACCTATATGGCACCTGAATTATTTAGTATAGCTGTCGATTATTTTAAGTAAATTGTCTTTCAAATATGTATGTCAGTCAGCGAGTCAGTCAATCGATGTCAGGTCAGCATGGTGGTTAAAAGCCCCGACAACGGCGTCATACCTTCAATTCACTAGCCTTATGAGGCTTCACTCCGGCCAATTCATAACTTACCTTTACAATGTTCGGCGTTGGCGTTGGCCAGCCCAATCATTATACAAATATGACTCCGAGAAGCAAGTACGCCGACGTGCAGCACAATAACGCACATTCGCGTGCGCCTACGCATGTGTCTTCCCGTCGCTTAACAAGCACCTGTCTCAGGCATTGGTATAATAAATAAATATTATAGGACAATTTTACTCAAAACCAAATCCCTTTTTTATTTAATTAAGCTCGAAAAGGCTGAATTTTCGTACTTATTACAGAAATAAGTAAATGCCCGTACCAGGACTCGAACTCAGAACAAGGGATCGGCGTTGCGCGAAAAAGGTCTACTATAGCAGAAAAGGATTGGCATCACGCTCTTGCCACCTCTGAAGTTATAAGCGTCCATAATGCTTCGGCATATGAGAAAATCAGAACGTTTTGTATAAAATAGTGGTATTATAGTTTTCTTGTGATATTTTCAGCAATAACATATGACATGAAATGGATATTGGCCGTAACTGTGTACTGGTTCGTAAGAGGTAAGTGATGTGTTAGCAAAGGGAACGACATCACTGAATTCATTAGTTGGTGATTAACTCGTTCGTGGGCCGGCAATCGCCTTTGTCTTCTAATAGATATGTTAGCTTTCTTCTGCCGGAAGTGGGCTGGTTGTGTTTTCAATGAATTGTATATGAGTTTAGTGTTGATTGAACAGCTTACTCCCATACTTAGGCAGCCGTCTTACTAGTGGCGATAAAGTGAGTAGTGATCAACTAATTTCCCGTGCAAGAAACTTATAAGTAAATATAAATTCCGTCTGTATGCATATTTATTGCTGTTGACTTCGCCGGCGAGTACTATTCCTAAAGGTAAACACTCATGCGCGAAGAAAAACCACCGTCGGTCAGAAAACTGGCCTTCTTCTTGTCGTTAAGTGGACATCTTTCGATTCGTATGATAATGATATGATAAATAAGGATTATTCATCAGCAATATGCTCTCCTATTCGGCCTGGCGTACCGAAGTGCCGTACTACAAGTACTCACCTGCGCTGGTTCTCGAAAATAGTCATGCCGAGAGAAGTCCAGCAACTATCTAAACTTAGCTCACGAGTTAACAGCCATGTGGGATGACGACTCAATGATAATTGTTCCGAAAATCGTGTCAGCGAACGGTCTTGTAGCGAAGGGTCTCGATCAACCCTTAGAGAGACTCTCGTCAAGCCGCTGGATCAGATGCAGAAGGCGGTAATTTAGTCATGGCGCGCGTATAGTACGTCGGTTCCTCTCTCTACGACCCTGACCATCGGCAGATTGGGCCTAGCCCCGCTGCTGGCGGGCTGCCCTATTATAAAAAAGCGGCCAAGTGCGAGTCGGACTCGCGCATGAAGGGTTCCGTACCATTTATGACGTATTAAAAAAAATCTACTTACTAGATCTCGTTCAACATTTTACCACTTTGGACACACATTTTACTACTTTGAAAGTGTCTCTCGCGCAAACTATTCAGTTAAGAAAAAAATGATATTAGAAACCTCAATATCATTTTTGAAGACCTATTCATAGATACCCCACACGTATGGGTTTGATGAAAAAAGATTTTTTGAGTTTCAGTTCTAAGTATGGGGAACCCCCAAAATTTATTGTTTTTTTTCTATTTTTGTGTGAACATCTTAATGCGGTTCATAGAATACATCCACTTACCAAGTTTGAACAGTATAGCTCTTATAGTTTCGGAAAAAAGTGGCTGTGACATAATCGGACAGACAGACGGACATGACGAATCTATAAGGGTTCCGTTTTTTGCCATTTGGCTACGGAACCCTAAAAAACCTAATATAAGAAAGAAAATGAATAAAGGGAATATAATAAATGATATATCTAAAAATAATATATCGAAATATAACTAAAAACGAGCAGCCCTTGGCCAGAAATGTGTTTTTTCTGCGTTTTTGGTTTTTATACTCGTATACAAAAAATACTTACACAATGATATAAGTAGTGAAACTTTCGACTTCTTTTCACCTGGTTTTGGAATTTATTTTCCACCAAATGCACACATAAGATACAATTCTAATTAATAATTCATACGTTCAATTACTCACAAATGACTGCATCAGCTGATTGATCCCGTATAATTACATCTGGTTGGAGGTCGGTAGAAAGTTCTAGGTCTCGTGACAAATTGGCAACGCGCAGGTCGCAGGGTCGAAGCACACACAGTTATTCTAAATCAAAAGGCATTAACTGTTTATTGAGTTCTTGTATAGATACGCTGTTTTTCTTTTAAAGATATTGGGACGCGTGTGCGCACTCTGCAGGCACACGTTTTGATCGCGAAACTCAAAAATTCTAGTTATGAGCAATGAAAAGGGTTACCGTTAAACATGTGCAGTGAAATAGTGCATCAGACGTAAACAATAAGTAACTGTTTAATCGACTAGGTACCTATACTCGTTTCAGTTTTTTTTTATCGGTGAATATATAAATAGGTGACAGCGGCGGCGAACGCCACTGACTTTATCAAGGATATTGGTGTATTCCCTTCTGTCCCCGCTAGGCACAGATAGGAATAGGTGCTACATACAAATCTGTGCTCGCCTCTAGTATGGTGGTGGTCAAGTGGGGCGGGTACAGATAAGTAGGAATACGGAAATTGACATATACAGCGACGGCAACTACGACACTGCAACAGTAATGCAGTGATGCAGTTGACATTCGAACGTCACCTTATCAATGACCTTCGATTGAGCTGTACTGAAAGCGGCCGTATAATTTAAATTAAACGATTGCCTAGTAGGTGCCCATAACACCTATTGAGCTCTAGGAAACATCGATGTGTAAGAATGTCGTATAATATTTATTTCCAATAATCAAGCCTATCCTTTCCCATCATTTCTTAGCCGTACAGACTCATAATCTCCTCGCAACTCGCATACGTTTAACGGGTCGTGTTTATTGAAATTATCACGTCACGGCGCCGCCTCACGCGCCATCTACCGGGGCGTAAATCACTCAAGCCGACAAGCTTTATGACCAAACGATGCCCAGTACCATCTTGAAACAAGGGTATTTTGAAGCAGGGATGGCATGGCGGATAGTACGTTTTGTATTGAGGTGGACGCTATTATAACTTCATCATTGCGTACTCACGCGAATAGTAAATAATTATTTAATGTCATTAACGGGACACAAGGGGATTCTCAGTCTGGATAGAAACTAGAGATGTCCTCATCGTAAAATTGTATTGATTCTTGCGGATTGATAATGTGATATGACTCTGATTTTAAAAGGCAGTTTTCTGAGTGTTCATGAAAAGAACCTTGTTTTCCACAAAATCCTAAGTAGCCCGTACCGCCTATCGTCATGAATTAGTGTTTGTTATCTGCCGGATCCCACACCGGAACAGGAGATGCGGCAGACTGTTGTACCTATCGCTAAAAAAAATGTTTATTTAGATTTCTCCCTCTTTCCCATCACGGAACAATGGTGTTCCCGACCTTTGGGAGGCGTGCGCGGATCTGAAGCCAACACGTAGAGTCCCTTTTGTGAAATGTAAGTACATCGAGCGGAAGCTCCCCTTGTCCGTGTCATTATCCAGATTATTATCATTGTTTGTACATATGTTTGCCTGTAAGAATTGGATTTCGATACACCGTAGGCTATTATAGTTTTCAATGCTCTCGCCAAGTACTTAGCACAAAGCTGATGCTTACAGTATACAATATATTCGTATGAGGTTATAGTTGATACACGTATATTCAGTTAGTTGAATTAATATTTCGCATTAGACGCGTAATCGGGCGGCGTAAATACAGAGTCGTGAGGAGCGGCAAAGTGCGAACGCTCATTGGATAGCTTAGATTGATAGCGCGCCGGACCACGGATTACTAACCTAGTCAAAGAAGGTTGATTCAAATTTCTTTTGGTGCAGAATAATGTTTTGCAGCTAGTAAGTAAGTAAGTAAATATCTTTTATTGCATCACATACAATACAAATACTACTAAATACACTAGTATTTATTTAGTAGTATTTGTATTGTATGTGATGCAATAAAAGATATTTTAAATTAAATACACTAGTATTTATTTAGTAGTATTTGTATTGTATGTGATGCAATAAAAGATATTTTGTGTGGTAATTTTTTTTTTCACTTGGTAGCAACTTTGCTTATACTTCGTGCCTTGAAACCCTAGCAACACTCAAGATTCCACTTCTCGTACCACTCGTTACGCTTATTTTAATTTTGGAATATTTCGCTTGCTCGGGTATCAATATTAGCACGATAACAACAACTTTACCCCTAGTAAACTTTTTTATTCGACATCACATGAAATGGCAGAGTTAACAGACAGTGACATTTAATACAAATAAGCCTTAAATTTAGACTTAAAAAATAAAAAATTAAGCTGTAAATCTAAGGGAGAAATATACATGTGTGTTAAATAGGAGCTTGCCTCAGCATAATGTGGCAATGTATTTACTACAACGCTTAATACTTGCTTACAAAAAAAAACAAAATATACAAAAATGAATACTTGATTGTAAATCGTTGATTGGAGTATGAACCGATTGCTCGGATATCGCGGGTGCAAGCGCATTTGTTGGGCTAAGTAGCTCATGGGAATATTGATGTCTTGTCTCTTCCAACTTCTTAGCTTTTCTTGGGTGCACCCGGTTGGAAGTAAGGTGTTTTTTCATAGGATATCACATATAATTTAAAATAAAATTCGAATCATTTGAGTACAATTCACTTCCTGCAAATCTATTCCCAGTCCACTATAACTTGTATATTTTTAAATCGAGAGTGAATCTTTTTGGTAAGCATGTTCCATCCTAGACTGTATCGGTTACCATCAGGCGAGATTGTGGTGAAATGCTTACTTTTTACAATAAAAAAGAGTATAGGATTGCCAAGCGGTAGTGGCAACTATTTAGCTTATTATTTTATGACAAAGTTATTGTAATAAAAGTTGCTCTTACTCACACGACTTTCACTAAATTTCTATAGTAATTTAAACTATGTACAATCATTTAACTACAAAAACAATTATATATTAAGAACCTTTGATACAAAATCGAAATTTGTTAAACTTATCAAAAATACGCCGCATTTTTTTTTGTCAACGTAATTTTGGACTGTTCTATAAACACTGATGTAATATGATATTGAAGTAGCATTCCATATTAAAGAAGTTAATTTCAATTTGGACACTTAGAGACAGTTTTTACGTAAGTATAAAAAGAGCAACCAACAGAGACGAATGGAGGGGAGGTCTATGTCGGGACGCAAATCGACTGATGTCAATACTAATATCTAAAAAAAAAACTAAAAAATATTTATTGACAATAACAATATACATAATGGATATATACAGATGATTACTATAACTAGCTTATATCTAAAATAGGCCCTTGGGGCATTGTACCAAGGATGCTGGCGCCATTTCCTCGTTGTATCGCAATACTGATACGTTGTGCGAGGAAGCCGCCAGCTCTTCGGTCACCAGTTACGTCAACCAGACGTTTCACGATTTCTATTATATATCTAATAACATAAATGACAATGGACTTTTAAATAACATAATAATTCAGCCTATATACGTCCCACTGTTGGGTACAGGCCTCCTTTCATGCGCGAGAGGGCTTGGGCTATAGTCCCCACACTAGCCCAATGCGGGTTGGGGACTTCACATATTCCTTTAAATTTCTTCGCAGATGTATGCAGGTTTCCTCACGATGTTCTCCTTCACCGAAAAGCTAGTGGTAAATATCAAATAATATTTCGTACACAAGTTCCGAAAAACTCATTGGTAAAAGCCAGGATTTGAACTTTTATTCTTTAAATTAATTGGTTGTCCATTTTGAAAACTTGACAAGAATGTAAAGCTTTTTTAATATGAAGTCGAAATAAATGGCTATTTTATTTATTTTTTAAGTGCCCTAGAGATAAAAGAAATGAGCTGTAAGTGAATAAATAAATATTGTAATAAAGATCAAATGAGAACAAATGTTTGAATACTAGTTCTTGTCAAGCGATAGGCGTAACATTACTACAATTAAGCGCCTGTAAATGCAGGCATTTTAATTATTGGCGGCGGATTTTCAGTTACAATTTTGCGGTAGGCAAATAGAACGAATCCTAGCTTAGACTACCTGTACTCGTAAAGAGCTGTTATTACTAACTAGAATATTGCCCGATTCGGATTTGTAAGCTCTTAGAGTGACTGCTGATCAGCGCTATTGACGTTAACCCGATCATTACCAGTATACCATATAATTTTTAGATTTCACATTTCATATAATATATTTTTTGGGAAAATCCAAATAAGCTTATGATTCACTTATTAGTGTCATAATCCCAAGGTTTAGCAGTAGAGGTTAGGAAAGTTCAATTTTACATTCCAAAATTATTAAAATAGGAAGTAAGCTAACAATTTTCACACGCATTAAGTACCTAACTAAAATGAAATAATTTTATTTAGCACCATCCGCAACAATGACGATTTGATGGTTTCTTAATCATCTATTTTTTGTCTGTGACTTTATCAGCTCCTTTATATACCTATTTCTCTCAAACTATACGGTCCGGGTCCTCCGTGACTGAACCAAGCTAATGTGTGCACGCTGTATCGGGCAATGTAGATATCACTGGCTACTAATGTGACTGTAACCCCTCCATGTAGTTCTCTGAAGTTATAGCGTGCCGTCCGTGACTGAACCGAGCTAATGTGTGTACGCGGTATCGGGCAATGAAGATAGTATTGGCAGTATTAATTCATTGCCGCGGCCCTAACACCGCCGGTCATTATCTAGGCTCCCGCGAACTCCTCTGGAATGCTTACACCCTGGTACTTTAGAATTTCTCACGGGTCATCTCAGTGCGTTTAATTTATTCTACCTATCTTCTCTTTAACTTCCGATTAATACAATTTAGCAAATGTAGTGCAGTTACCATGGCTGATCTATTAAGCTGATTATTTTTGTATTCATCCTGTTTTGACTTACTGACAACAATTTAAATTATAAGACAATAATTATGTATTACGTTCTGTTAGGTGCTCCCAGAACTTGCTTCTTTCTGTACCATCATCCTCTTCTAAATTTTATAATAATTCTTTCAGGTCTCAAGCTATCCGACTATGGAATTCTCTGCCTATAGATTTAAGGCGCGCTCAATGTCCTAATTCTTTCAAGAAACTCATTAAACTTCACTTTTTACCTGCTCCGTAATACTTTTATCTGCTTCCTTTTCCATACTTATGGCTGGCATTTATTATATATATATATATATATATATATATATATATATATATAATATGTATTTTAATATATGTATGTATATGTATTTATATATCTTTTTTATTTATATTTGTATATGATAATTATATTGCTTAGTTTTGTGTTTATTCTGTGCTAGACTTCTTTTATTGCATCTGGAACACCTACTGACATAACATTTTTTTTTTTTAAATTCCGCTACCTAAAGGTTGTCTGGAAGAGATCGCTTTTTAGCGATAAGACCGCCTGTTGTTTACCTCTTCTTTATGTGTTGTATTATTTGTACTGTTTCTGTATTGAGGTGTGCAATAAAGTATATTTGTATTGTATTGTATGTACTGGGACAGTGACAAGCACTCGGATGACTCGGATGTCTACTTAATATCCAGCGATTAAGAAAACTGTTATTTTATAGCTAAAAGTCCCGAAAATAATTACGCAGGAGTCACCGGACGCTTTGTTTTTGGCTCTTTGGAGTTTATAACTTTTATAAGTTACTCACTCAATTATACCTACGCATCGTGGCCGACTTATACTAACTACAACTGGCGGGAAATACTAAAATACTTGGAGCCCGATAACCTTGCACCACCGCGCTTTCTAGGTCATTCAAATAAAATAAATATGGTACAAAACAGTCGCCATTAGTTAGCATCAAAATTAACGGATCAGACTACGCGTGAAAAGTATCTACCAGTCTCTTCTCGTAGAAAAATTAAACTGTTACAGGTACTTTTGAACGTGCACTGTAGAGATATGTGTCTCTATTTGGCAGATGCTTTTGGCACGTTGTTTGACCTGTTACTATTGATGCTGACTATACCTATACCGGAGCGGTCGTGCTGCTGACAAATATCTATACATTCTTTTTTTTCGCGGCTCTACAGTTCTGATATTTTTGGCCAGCATGGCGGCTCTTAATGTGCCGTAGGTTCAGAGTTGAGTTTTTCAAAAATTGTAGCGCTTTTTTCGATCACAATACAGTTGCCAAAAATTTAATTAGCAACCTTGAGGCCTTTTTCTAGTAATTTTATCGATTCAAATCCTGTTTTTTTTTTACTTTCGCTCGATAGAATGAGACACGAACATAGGTGTAAAATGTATCTTAAAATATTTGTAAGACATTTTGCACAAAAGCTAAAAATATGAATATTGCTTTTAAAAATGAGCAATCAATATTAATTATGTTTGATCGATTACTTTTTATTTTAATTAGAACTAACAAACGTTTTTTTTTCATATCATGATATCCTCGATCCCGAGCACGCACATCCATCTCGCTCTCGCTTACTTTCAGTGAGAGTGAGAGAAGAACCCGAATTTACGGGTCCTTAACTTAAATATCAGCTGGGGACTGTGTTTCAAGTAGGTAACATGTCAATAAAGCTGTGAACGTGTTTATTACTGCCAGCGGCGTGCGCCTGTGCCAATTACGGCTATTTTTAGACACCTCGCGCGGTTCCCACGGCGGTTACTTTCAAATTTCAATTAGTTCATTTCGATAAAATGTGAACTAGATCTCGACGTGACAACTCTGTCTATTTGTTTGTCAGTAAAGTGTTAAACGATAGTCTTTTAAAGGTAGTTGCATGACTGTTAATTAGGTAGCTACTGGCCAATGTGTTAAGTACGGGCTCTGTCTGCTGTTTAACAGAATTGCGTAGCTTAAGAGGAAAGTGAACAACAACTTCTCCATACAAAAGTAGTTTCCATTTTCCTCATTCCCTTATCAAATACCATTTTATGAACTAAGATCGGTACGCCACAATAATTTCTTTAAGCTATTGTGAACATTCAATCTACATAAATTGGTAGATCCTTTGAAGTAAATCCTGGATCGCTGATTGTTCAATTTAATCATGGTGCCTCTATACATATGTTTCAGACATTCACCCAATCATCATTAATAACTTAACGAACCCGACTCTTACCAAGTCGTCACACACACAAGCCATTTGCAGATTCGTGCTAGTATTCGACTGGTCCTAAGAGAACCTACCTATTTCATAAACTCACGAATCGCCAAGTCTTTAAACTCTTAAAGAAAATTAGACTCTACTAGTATAGAAATAAAGGTGGGTAAGGTTGGTGAGGCGGCGTGCGGAAAGTCGTGTGTTTTTGGTTACCATGGCGACCGAAATGTCGGTGAGGTGCAATAGTTTAATCTGGCTGCGGGCACGACCACACGAACTCGCCGCCCGCGGAGGCCTTGCGGAGCCGGTGACTCTGTAGGTACCTTAGATTCGTTAAACAACGATTTAAATTGTAGTAAGTGCAGACCTTTGGAATTCAATGACTTCCCGATTTATATATCTTGTCCAAGCTTGCTTCTAACTTAGTTATTGCTTCTTATTGCTTATTGCTTCTTGGGGGTTTATGTTGTGTTTACCTATTATTGGATAGACTCATGTATTTTTGGGTTTTTATCTGTATTTTTTGTAGTGTTGTATCTGTTGGTAAACCTTAAATAAATAAAATAAATAACTAATATTTATCGCTACGGAGTAGTTATTGAAGAGTTCTAAAACTTTTAAACGATTTTTACCATTTTATTGTGATGCGTTTTATGTAGAACAACGGTTTTTTTTATCGGGTACATTGGAACAATTCGTTTCCCACATTTTACACTAATTTTGTCAAATAAATAATATTTATGAATGCAATGATTCAGTTTCAGGTTTTTTAAGTAATTGAGAATAAAAAATTGCGTATCAGACTGTCAAAACTGTCTAACTGTCTACTATTCTCTAACAAAAAGAGAGAGCAATTAGACTGTAGCAGATACTTTTGAAAGGGAACTGTCGAGATACATATATCATATAACTTCACTTTTTTTAATTTTTTATTTATTTAGAACTCTTCAATAACTACTCCGTAGCGATAAATATAAGTTAAGAAGCAATAAATATTATTCATAAATATTATTTATCTACTTGGAAAACTATGTAACACACACCGGGTAGCACATACCGGGCGAGTTGTTTCATTTGCTACTATTAATACTGACTATACATAAATTTAAAATTAGTCAAAGCGGCATTGTCCCTATCATAATCTCACTACACACTTAATTATCGTTTAACAAACGGCAGTACTACCGGACCCTAGTCCCGGGTGTCGTGTCATCCGCAAGTGGCGCAAGCGGCGCGGACGACTAAATATCAGCGGCGCATCACCTAACCTAATGACTCCTCTAATAGCTGCGACTCTGGTACCAACATGTTGCTGGGATCTCTCTTTCACCCTCTCCGCGGTGCATCATCTACTATGATGACAGAGCTAGACATTTTGTAGGGTAATATGATTCTCTCTTTCACACTCTCTCTATAATAAGTGGCACAAGCGGCGCGGACGTCTTAATAACAGCAGCGCATCACTTAACCTAATGACTCCTCTAATAGCTGCAACTCTGGTACTCAGTATATTTTACTGGTATCTCTCTTTCACACTCCGCGGTGCATTACTTAGCGTAATGGTTCTTATAGCTAAGACGAGAGTATGAGAATACTGACCTAGACAAGTAGCTGGAATTATGTCCTTTTCACAATCTCTTCGCCTTGCATCAACTAATATCATCACAAATCTGTTGTTCTAAAGCATAACTATTAGCTATTTAAGCTAGTCAAGTTACTGATTTGGCATTCAAGTTGCCAGTGGGGAAACTGGCATAATTTGACTACCAGGCTGCTAGAGATTATTTGCTCTCTCTGTCACATTATCGCACACACTGTGGCCGAAAACCAATAGCGCATTACCTGCTCTATATTTCTAGTCATCCACGATGAAGCGCAGATTTGTCAAATCTAACCTTTAATAACATGACATTGCGACTCATGACGTCGTCGTGATTGACACGATCTTTAATTGCCCTAACCAAATAATCGTTTGATGAAGTAAGGACGTTAGCATGAAGAATTTTGAACATTGATCCACCATTTCTTAAATCTGAAGCACGCGCATATTTGCTGTCCCGCTCGCATAGTAGCACTGTGTGACAACAATATGTGATAGAGATTGGTAGGTCAATGTACGAAATTCTTCTTACTTAGTGTCCTTATTTTAGCTGCGACGCTGATTATTTATGCTAATGAAAAAAAGTGCTTTTTTTTTCATACGCGCTTAAAATGTCCAATTCATATTTATCCAAGACATTGTAAAACAATGAAATTGTAGTTAATGGTCAACGGTTTACTCCAAATCGTTCAAATCATCCGAAGGGTTCCGTGCAAAAGTCGATTGTATTATGAAAGCTAGAAGATTTACATTGTTAGTAAGCATTACCCTTGCACTTCTTGTTTTTGAAACTGTCGGACATTCAAATAAAGTCACGACAGTCTGCAGCCTTGCAACATTAGGTACTAATGTCAATGTCATAAACAGGGCCAGTATGGCCACCACTTCGACATGGGATGATGTTGACCTTTCACAAACAATCCAATAATACATAATTTCACCATTACATTTATTTTATTGTGTACAGAGCTACCTGATATCTAACGCATAAGTATAATAATATATATCACTTGAGACACACCACCACGTCAACTGGGAAAGGACAGTCAGCATCAAATAGAGAGTGACGAGTGACACCTATCTTACCACAGGAATAAAAACGTATTACCATATTTGTCAATTTAGGTTGCCACAATCTATTTGATGTTGACTATACCTACCTACCTACCTACTAGAAGTACTCAGTAAGTAAGGATTTTAATAGTATTTTATGCAACCGTTGTATAAGAAGGGTCAAAAAAGGCGAGTGGCGTGGGTTACACTGTGATCCGGAGCCGCAGGCATAGGCGAAAATTGTAAATGATTAGGTACGCCGTGAGCATATCTTGACCTACTTACAGAACGGTGCATACAATACTTTTTTTACAACTACTGACTTATAAAAAAAAACCGGTCAAGTGCGAGTCGGACTCGCGCACGAAGAGTTCCGTACCATTATTTATAAAAACGGCAAAAAATTATGTTTGTTGTATGGGAGCTCCCCTTAAATATTTATTTTATTCTGTTTTTAGTATTTGTTGTTATAGCGGCTACAGAAATACATAATCTGTAGAAATTTCAACTGGCTAACTATCACTACGGTTCATGAGATACAGCCTGGTGACAGACGGACGGACGGACAGCGAAGTCTCAGTAACAGGGTCCCGTTTGACCCATTGGGTACGGAAACCTAAAAAATGTAAAATTAATTTTAAAAAATATTTAAGCGTGGGATACGTCTAAATATCCTTTTAGCGATTTTAAAGCACATGTGCTCTTATGAGGAATAGACAATATAGACTTTTCTTCAAACCTATTATGTATGTTCTTAATTCTTATATTAGTGTTCATAAATGTTCCTATAGATGACAGTAGAGGATTAGAAAAAATAAATTTACACGATTAATGTTAACAGTTTAATACGGACCAGCATTCTTACTATTTATGCGTGAAACAACCCTTGAAACTAACATTTTTTTTTATACCACGACGGTGGCAAACAAGCTTACGGCCCGCCTGATGGTAAGCAGTCACCGCAGCCTATGGACGCCTGCAACACCAGAGGCATTACATGCGCGTTGCCGACCCTTTAAAAACCTGTACACTCCTTTTTTGAAGAACCCCATACTGTAGCCCCTAACATTGTATCTATACTCAACAAAGCTTCAACAAAGTAATAAACTATTGACATTGATTTCGGAAATCGTTGCAAAAACTACTTATATGTTGCGTGGTTTCACTTATACCGCTATGGACGATCAAAAATGCCATTTTCACACGCCAAAACCATATCAGCAGAGGCATGACGGTATGCCCGGTAAAGTCATGGCCTGCTCAGTGAAGTGTAACCTCTCACGAGCTGCGCCCACGCCAGTTCGGCATTCTTATTCCATGCCTAGACGAGCTCTTAGGAACTAGTGAAATGGGATCCTGAGTTGATCAGGCATATTCACCACGTAGGATTGACAATCGTGATTGATTGTTCCGACCTCGATCGAAGCATTGTCAAGGCGATAGATGGAAATGTTGGCAAGTTCTAGGAATCTAAAACATTGACGTTGAAATGGCATAGGTACTAATAAGCAGTGGCCATACCATGAGTTGAGACTTGACGTTTACTCGATTGCAAGTATTGCAACTCATTTCGCTTGCACTGATGGATTGGTGCGATAACTGTCAAATGCCAGCAGTCATTCGTACAATCACGTGACAATTTATACATACATTTATTTGTCATCTTGCCTAGGGCCCCAGCAGCGGTATCATGGTCGCATTTTTATCACCTGTCATGTCATGCGTCACTTTCGCACTTACAGACTTGTTAGAACGTTACAGGCATGGTGACAAATGATAAAGAGCCAACCATCTTAGCCATGCTGCCGCGGTATCATGGTCGCATTTATATCACTTGTCATGTCATGCGTCACTTTTGCACTTACGTACCTACTTGTCAGAACGTGACAGGCATGATAACAGGTGATAAAAAAACGACCATCTTAGCTCTACAGGACTGCCAGTAACATCATACATGACGTAATTACTTATCATATACAAACGCTTGCTGCTGCGCTTGATCGTCTCTGGACTATTTATTTAGTTGTATGGCATATTTTACAAAATCAAAGCAAGAACAAGCGGGTATTCAGTATTCTCAATGGTCGGCAACGCTTAAGTGGCTCCTGTGATGTTGCTTGTCCATGGGCGACGATGAACGCTTCCTATCAGGCGGCTCGTCTGCTCGTTTGCTATCACATAAAAAAAGGAAATTCACCAACAAAGCTTAGTCACAATTATATACCATAAAATAGTGAGCTTGAGATCCATTTTGAAAATGTGTACAAGGAGAGCTCATTGTCCTGGTTCTCCAGAACGTTAGACTCTGTAAACTTTTAGTACAAAGCTCGGACGAAATTGCATGCAGCTATTTTCATTGCTTATCGAGAAACAATTTTTTTTTATACTACGTCGGTGGCAAACAAGCATACGGCCTGCCTGGTGGTAAGCAATCTTCGTAGCCTATGGACGCCTGCAACTCCAGAGGTGTTACATTCACGTTGCCAACCCGAACACTCCGCACCCTCGTTGAGCTCTAATATTAAATTCTTATGTAGTCTGCTTAGTGGTCAAGTTAAGCGTATTAAAATGGATGCTAAATTTCAAAATAATTAAGTCCCATGTTATTATAAGATATAAAATAAATGTTTATACATGGTGATTTTGTTATCTCTGACCACCACCACCCTGTATAGGTAGGTATTAACCAGGATGTTTATTTAGTCACCTGCAATAATTTACGGGCTGAATCTATAGGTCATACTGAGTAACTTTCACTATGGGACCAACCCTGAAATCGCGAAAAAAAATTTACTCTCCCATAGAAAATGTCAAGGTCAGTCAGCTAAAATGTATGAAATAGCCAATTTGTTTAAGAGCAGTTGATCAATATACTCTATCACGATGATGAACTAAATAAATAAATGTTTACTTCCTACCCATGTAGCAGATAGCTTTATTCTCCTCCCATTGTGAATAAATCTTCGATAATCAAGTTTCCGATAAAGGATAACGCAACTTCAAAACGAAAACAATTACTACACAATGCATCCGTACCCCCAAGGCTACGAAACTCTAGGTAGTTATGGTCCAGTCACATCTGAATATTTATTCGTTATAGGACTTTATGTCTGGGCAGTAAGATTGGAAGTTGTATAGATATTTTTAGACGTGACCGCGAAGGTCAAAGGTCCGGCTATCGTCGGTGACCATCCGATGTCGTGTATCCTCGACTGTTTTATTACTGGCCGCTCTCTTCCAGTGCCCTTATCTTGTTCGAATTTGAATAGGAAAGTCGATTGTATTGGTTGATTTACTTGGTTATTCCGGAGTATGCTAATTTAGGGTTATTTTAAGGCCCGATAGGTTCGTGTTCTTATCTCACTCTCACTGAGCGTAAGCGTAAGCGAGATGGATGTGCTGGATGGATATCATGTTTTTGAAATGTAATTTGTTGTAAGTTTTAAAAAGAAAAAAATCCCGAAGTTCCCTCAAAAATAAAATGGCGCATTTTTAGAAGCAATCTTCATATTTTATGCTTTTGTGCATGAATTATTAAAATACATTTTAGATCCTTGTTTGTAATTTTTTTATATCGAGCGAAAGTTAAAAAAAACCGCATTCGAATCGCTGAAGTCTCAGAGAAAATCTTACAGATTGCTAATTAAATTTTTGGCAACCGTATTGTTATCTAAAAAAAGCGGTACGATTTTTCAAAAACTCCGCTTTCTGAACGTACGGCACCTTAATGGTATGAATAAGTTACCATATATTTAATATAAATATTTATTTAAGGAAACAAATAGTGCCAGGAGAAAATATCAGCTAGCTAATATACAGCAATCCGGGTATACAATAAACTGCCAAAGAACATCAAGTCGCACAATAATTATGAAGTATTTTATAAGACAATAAAGGTATTTTTATTACAAATATGCTATTATTCCTTAAACGATTTTTTAAATGATATTTTTGAATAAATCGAATATAATACTAATAATGTCAAAATGTTATATTTTAATTGTAAGATATTAGATTAAGTATTATTTAAGTAACAACAATGTTGCTATGCCCTAACGGGTGCAGTTGTAACCTAAGATATAAATAAAGACCTACTGTAAACACATGTATGCAATAAATGATATGAATATGAATATGATTATGAATATGTATCTGTTATGATAATAATAAATTACAGTCCAACCACGCTTAGTTTTCATGCAAAGTTCTACATCAAGTATGAAATTTATAGGGATAAGTACCTATGTGTCGAGGCCAGATCATAGAATTTAAATTGATCACTTCATGATATGGTTAAAACAAGTCTGAATTTTTCATGATGTGATCAACTCATCTCATGAAATGATTTCCAAATGGTAGGTTAGTAGAGTCACTTATATTGTCAAAAGTAAATTATGTGTTACAACGGGTCACTCACGTATTTTAAGTCGAAATGTCGTCAGGAGATTGCGTGACGGACCGTACCGTACCGTAGCACATGGACATCCGCAACACCAGAAAGGTAGCAAGCCTTTGTAAGATCCCTAATGTAATCCTAAAATTGCTGAAAAATAATTCTATTGTATGACCAAAGTAATGGTAATAAAGCTAAAATTATATTCACAAAATCCTGTAATCAGATAGAGTAGCTAATTATTTCTTCTATGCAAATTGATAGTTCCGTGATGCACCATGCTCCCACTCACAAATGTCCATTGATACAGCACAATGAGTGAGAGCCGGTATCATTGTCTAACTGACCGTTATCCGCATAATTGCGGAATGGGGAAGCGCTAACTGTCCGGCGCATGATTAGTGTGCTTTCCCAGCTTCTTGCGCGCGCGCTATTGTGCGCGCTTTTCCTCGTGAAAAACTCGCGCACGCTCGGTGGCGCGGGGTAACTGACGGTTAGTTGATTGACGATTAAGTATGCAGGTAGGTATTAATTTAAGGGAGTTCAGCTGATTAATAAGTAATTATGATATTTTTGACAGTTTTCTTTGACTTTCATTTCTTAATTGTTCTTTTTTGTTCTACAATACAATTAAAATATCTGGGAGACCGAGCTTTACTCGGAAAACAGATAAGAACGATAAGACCTAAAGCTAGCTCGAGTTTTCGCCCCCGAAAACCCCCGTATAGTAAATTTCATCGAAATCGTTAGAGCCGCTTCCGAGATCCCCGAAATTATACAAGAATTGCTCGTTTAAACGTATAATAATATTAATGACGGGCGCAAAAAATGTATTTGTTTGTGTTTTCTTTATTTAACATTTTAACATTGTTCAATTTGGCATGGAAAACCAATTAACAAGTTTTCACCCAAATTTAAATAATATTTTCAATATTGTTGAATAGACAATGATACCAGTATTAAAGAGTATTGTTGGTTATTATATCATATTTTTATTATACGAATCCGCATGAAAACAATTAAAAATTATACCTACCATTAGATTAATATGTACATAAAATATAGATAATTTTGTACTTGTCAATTGTATTTTAATTGATTTTAGGATTTCGTACCCAAAGGGTAAAAACGGGACCGTATTACTAAAACTCCACTGTCCGTCTGTCTGTTTGTCTGTCACCAAACTGAATCTCATGAACCGTGATAGCTAGACAATCGAAATTTTCCCAGATGACGTATTTCTGTTGCCGCTATAACCACAAATACTGAAAACAGAATAAAATTAAATAAATTTAAGTGGTGCTCTTTTACAACAAACGTGATTTTTTTGCCGTGTTTTGCGTACTGGTACGTACGGTACTTCGTACGCGAGTTCAACTAGCACTTGGCCGGTTTTTCATATTTTAAAACTACAGTTACACACGTCAACTATTCCACCAGCCCCTCTCATATCACAGCATAGAGTCGCACACGCAATTAAGTTCGACGAGCGCTCTTTCAACCGAAAAAACACCATCTCTCCATTGTTGTATATTCCCACATTTCGCGTTTTACTGTTAGCTTCCTGATTTAATGGCAAAAACTGCATTAATTGCATTCTACTTAGCTGCCTTTTTACAAAAGTAGGAAACCTAAGTCTTAGATCACTGGTTATGTCGTGAGATCTGATCTTGTTTGTTCACAATTATGCATAGCTGGTGGATATTTGTTCATTAAGCGCATGGAAAAAGCTCGATCATGGGTTTATTACGTGTGGGGAGGTTGTTTGGTGTTAGTTAACATACCATGGGATGGGATCGAGGCTAAACATACTCGTACATATAGGATGTTTAATTCCAAGGAAATGTATACCGTGCATTTATGTTTCTCTAAGTTGTGCGAAAATATAAAACATGAAGAATGAACAGCAACAACAAATAACGTTTTTATAAAAAAAAATCATAACTTATTATTACCTACTATCAGAATTCGACTCAAGGGCGTGTTTCACAAAAAACCTTTTACATTTTTATATTTATCATTGATTACGTTTTTTTCCGATTTCTTTTGTGACTGACCATACTTTAAGAGATAATTTCAAAAAGTACCAATATGGGAAAAAACTTAAACAGAAAGATGAGGATAATCCTTCATTTTCTAAATTAAGAGTACATAATACTTATAATAAACAACTAAAGACAAAAAAAAAACTATGTTGATGTATTTAAGTCAAATCAGTATTATATAAACTTGAACATTTCAATATAAGCCGACACACACCCAACAAGTCCAACAAGCTACGTAATATTTTTCTCAAGAAACTTTCTCATCTAAATAAAATACTATTATAACCTTGACAAAAGTTGCCCTTGCTCACTTCCAAAAGTCCGATTGCTTTCACTAACTTTGAGGTCGATTCAACAGTGACTGTAACAACTAGTGACATTTTTAACATTTTTTCTCACCTGCCGTCTTGGATTACCATCAGTGAAACACCATCCTTGACTCGCGCGTTATGTGAACTTTGCCGCTATTGTTTTGGTTCATTTTGACCTCTTAATTTAAAACTAAATCACTCTATAGGTTAACCTAACAATAACACGCATGGTCACGACCATTTGAAATGGTACCGTCGTGGTTCAATGAGCTCATTATTTTAAGCTTAATGTGACTAGTTTACCTAAAATGTATCCTCTACAAAAGAGGCTGCTAATCGACATTTCCCTTTCAAAAACTCTTGCATTTCATTGGATATCAATGAAAAAGCAATCCTATTTAATTGATAATAAAACCTACTATTCCATCAAAGGTTTATTATATACGAGGTACAGAGAATAAATAGCCGGTTAAAGTTTAGAACTTGTAATGATGCCCTAACCAGAGTAATTGCATCGATTGAATACATGCGTGCGTCTATTTATTCACTCTTGTAGATATTATACACTTTGTAAGCAGCTATTTAAGGACGCAACAGTTACAATGAAGATGCAAAATTCAATAGCTATTCATCTAAGAAAACGCATAATCTTGCATTATTAGCTAATAATCGTTTTATAACATTTAAACTTTCGCGTTTTGAACACACTTTAAAACATATACCCAGTTTTAAATATCTATGTTTTAAAATAATGGTCTTGTGAGTAATATTTCTTGACTGTATTGTAAATTACTGCACTTTCTCTTAGATATATGGGCCCCTTTTTCGGTTGCACTTTTTACCGTTTTAGTTTGTTTTCACCTTTGTATAATGCCTTTGTTTTCATTTTAAATAGCATATTTATAAGTAAGTACCTACCATAATCAGTTGAATTCGAAGTCACTATCATAAACCCAATGTTATTAATCTCTTTTTTTTAATATTAAGTTTTAGGATATTAGGTTAGTAGATTATCGAATGCGTTTAATTGCAAAACGTTTGATAATATTTGGGTACCATATAAAAGTACCTATGTACGATACATATACATACATACAGTATTAACTAATTAACAATCAGCCTGGCACAAGTATGCAAGGAGATCACCACTACAGCTCTAAAGTACAATCGTTATCCAATGCAGTCAATTACTAAAGGAAGTAAATTAACCCTATCAGATCTCCCTAAGCTCTCCAATTAATCCCCGATCCTCGTGCATGGGCTCACACGCGATCTATCCGTCAAACCACTACTTAACCATCTGCATAAGTCACGATTGTGGAACACTCCCGACTAACAGTTTAATAATGTCCGCTCCCCGACCCACGCGACCTCAGTGAAATACGGTTGAGCGGACTTAGGGCCATATTTTCCCCTATGCATCGTACCGAAGTCGTGTCTTCCTTCGTGGAAATAAAATCCGAGGTCCATCTCTGGGGCCATCGGTGCCGTGGATGCGCTATTTTACTTAACATCTAGAAACGACGAATGTCCAACCCCCATCCCAAGTAAAAATCAACTCAAAAGCTAGCTGACTACGGTCCAATTTAGCTTACATACGCCAAGGTTCATAGGTGAATGGTGTCTGAGGTGCACGTATAATGTCATGGGAAGAGCTCAATGAACGAGCGGACAGCGCGTGGACTGCCGGCCGCCGTTTTGCAAACTTATGCAGATCATTACGCAGATTAATATAGCCCCTATGCCCATACTACTAATGGTTATAGAGAATTATCGATAAGTTGGCAAAGAAGGGTTGTAGGTGACATTCGTGGGCCGCGGCTGTTCTCAATAGGAGCTGGTAAATGTCTCAAAAGTTAGTTTTACTTATGTCGTGGGTTAAATTGAAATGGTAATTGGACGATATGTGTTGATATGGGTTGGATTGGTTTAAATGTTATGCGCCTTATAAAGTTGAACACAGCGTTTTTGTAATTGATATAAGTACTGAAATAATGGAATATATTCTAAACCGTTCTGATAACATCACCTAAGCCGATGTGGTGTAAACTTTTAATTAGTTAATATGTATGGCATTATACAGTATATCCACTAAGTTTATATAAGGCTTGACACCGACTTCAAATATATCAGTTGCTAGCGCATACAAAAACCATAATATATATTTTTTCTTTTTGAAGTCTGTTTTTC
Organism: Cydia pomonella; assembly: GCF_033807575.1. NCBI lineage: Eukaryota > Metazoa > Arthropoda > Insecta > Lepidoptera > Tortricidae > Cydia > Cydia pomonella. Next base: position 12,598,404 of record NC_084717.1, on the reverse strand, counting down.
CATTTTTTAAGTTAAATTGTATTATTTTGACTAGTTGTTAGGGCTAAACTAGCGCTTGCGTTGGTTTAGAAATTAATCCATTCTTGATTTAAAAAAATCATTGATTCAATTCAAACATTATTTCAGATTTTTTTTTGTAGTATTCGACAAATCTGCGCGTCATCGTGGATGACAGGTACTAGAAATACCTATTTTTATTGATTTAGTTAAAATGTACAGTAAAATAAAAATCCACGACGGTGGTAATAACAGCTCTAGAGACACGGGACGTCTGCCCTTTCCCGTAGGAAGCGTGACTCACTAACCCAGTGCACCGCACACTTATAACGTGATTTTATTCCAGTACTGTCAATGTTTTATTTCTAAAATACAGGGTAGCTTAATTGACTTGAGTTGATAAAAATACTTAATAGATATATACAGAGGGTTACTGTAACTAGCTTAAATCTAAAATAGGCCCTTGAGGCATACTGGCGGCATTTTCTCGTTGTGGCACTGATACGTTGTGCGAGGAAGCGGCCAGCTCTTCGGTCACTAGTTACGTCAACCAGATGCTTCGCGATTACTGCAATAAACTTGTGCGCGCTGGGACCCCATGGAACCTAGAGTTTCAACTTGAATTAAATTTAATTACAATAATAATTTATTTTAATGTGACAATGTCCCTATTATAGCTATCAGTACCTATCAATACAAATAAAAATCTATCTAACCCAAAAATACGTTGAAACTTTTTAAAATGCGGCATGTTTTGTTGATCATTTTAACGTTTGCTTATGTTCATCAAAGTTAAGAGGGAAGAATACTTTTGCGACCCAACCCGAACGTACGTACATTTTTGAAGTCATTTCGGGAGAAAACGGTTTTCACTAACTAAATGTTAACGAATAGGTTTTTTTACAGCGAAACTACAAACTTAGAATATATTCTGCTAAAGCGATCGACATCAAAACCAGTGATTTGTTAAGATTCAGTTAGTGGAAACCGTTTTCTCCCAAAATGGAAATTTCATTATCAATGTACGTAAGTTCGGGTTAGATCACAAAGCTATACTTCCCTTTTAACGTCGTAATTATAAGGGTTTTTATTTTATTTTATAAACTGATCGGCGATTGGCCTTAGTCACACCTGATGGAAAGTGAAGACAGGGCCTAAGATGGAGCTCACCGGTTCAGTAGTAGCCTATTCACTCTTGCTTTAAAATCGTCAATTCATAACTCTCTATTAATTGTCAAGATTGCGCCGAATATCAAATTCCAATGAGCAAAATATTCTAACGGCCCGATTCAAATAATTTAAGATCTTGGAAAGATCTTTAAAAGATCGATAACTAAACGACATGTCAAAATTGACGTTTATTACGATTCCGCTGTGATCCCAATAAGATCCATCTACTTGTATGATATTTCTAACGATAAAGTGACATTGGTTGCCCGAATCGAGCTGCTTCTGTTAATTATACGACATCGACATCGACACAAAAAGTATCTATGGCCTGACTTTATCATTCGTGTAAAATTTGTACATCTGTCTAATAAATCGGATGATTGAATAGTCCAGTAGGCCTAGCACATGATTGCCGCGAGAGTATTTCGCGGCGACATAGACTACCCGTCTTTTTCTAACCATGTTAATTAAAGAGGGACAGGTAGTCTATCTCGCCGCGAGATACTCTCGCGCCAATCATGTGCAAGCCCGGCAGTAATGACGTCAAAGCTAAATAAGAAACGTTCTGTACTTTAGTACAAATTAAGGTTAAATTTCAATTACGACTGCGTTGCCGCGTGAATTGCTACCGACTGCGCGAGAAATATCAAATATAAATAAAATTCTCCACAGCAATGCAGTCGGCAGCAATATGACGCAACAGTGCAGTAACAACTGGATTTAAACTTTTACGCGTCTATTACCGTGGGTCGTCTGCCCTTTCCCGCAGGAGCGTGACTCAGTGACCCAGTGTCGGCGCTCGCGCAGCTTTTATTTTATTTCTGAGGGCGCCGGCGCCATTAGCGGGTTAGAGTCGTGTGCTCCCTATTTATTGGGCGTATATATATTTATATTATATGGAAATAATATTTGTAAACAATTTTATTTATATGTTGGTTTTGTTATAACCTCGTAAGACGAAATTGGACGACCGTCGCAAAACCGCCTTTCCATACAAAGGTACTTAGTCCCCATGTCCCTCTCTGGATATTAACAGTTTTGAAAACATTTTGATTATTTATTTTTTATTACGAATTTTTAATTATTATAAGAGTTAGGAACATTTAAAAATTAATACTTAAGTTTGTTTTTCGTTCCTAATTCTTATAATAAAAAAATCGAATTGCATACAAATAATTTCTGTAATGTTAATATCCAGGGAGGATAATGGGAACTAGGTACGTTTGTATGTAGAAGCGGCCGTCCCCTTTCCTCTCAAGAGGGAAGAGCTTTGCGATCCTAACGAAGAGTTCAGTACTTTTTCTATGAAATTTCCGTTTCAAGAGAAAACGGTTTCCACTAACTAAATCTTAACAAATTTTGATGTCGATCGCTTCAGCAAAATATAGTCTAAGGTTTATAGGTTTCGCTTTAAAAAAAATGTATTGCAAATTTTGAAAAATAAAGGTAAACCTAGTTTTTCAATTTTGTCAATAAAATACAAAAAAATCATGTTGAATGGAGAATATTCAGTAATGGAAAAATATTTTCTCTTTTTGTATGGACGAGTAGGTACGTGGTACTTTCCCATTAAGTTAAGTTCAATGAAATTTAAATCATGTTCCAATTGAACAGATTTAGTTGCATTTGATTTGTTTCGTTTGGTTTTTCAATATTTAACAAAATCATCTCTGTTTCCTACATTATAAGTCTATAAGATTCAGGTCCAGAGCGTAAAACTTACATTTTTCGCCGCATTGCTGCCGACTGCATCACCGCGTGAAATATCAAAGTCAATGCCAATGTCTCTATAATAACTAATAAATGATGTTTTCTGCATTGTTGCAGTCTTTCTGCAGTTTTTCTGTAGTCATTGCAACTATAGATAGTACGATAGTATAGATATACTACCACGTGCACCCGTGAGGGACAGAACATTCGCAGTGCGACAAAACTAAAGCCACTTTTTAACAATCCTGATAACATACCAAAACTAACATACGTAATTTGGTCGGGTTATTTGTTGCCCAGCATAGACAGGGTTGCCATAATTATTCGGAACTGATACGAGACCATGGGGTAGTAAATTACGTATTCACATAGCTTTAACTCCCATAGTTGAGGAAACAAGGTGATTACACAGACCATTTATTATCCAGGTATTCTGCAGCGGTATTGATAAACAGGACAAAAACGGGACGGGAAAATATGGGACGCGATACTTAAATATGGTGACAGTCCCGTATCGCCGTATGGCAACCCTAACCAATAAGCATACTAAAATTTAAATTTTACGGTGGGGAATAAAAAAAACCTGATCCAATTTTATACTAAATTCATGGTTGCAAGCCGCGACTGTGCTGCCGCTGCGTAACCTTGTAGTCGTAACTGATGTTGGGTATTTGATAATAGCGGAGTGTATTTATGGAAAAGGGATAACTGTCAGTCATACGTGTTGGGTCACTGTCAGTCATGTGGACCGTTTTTTTTAAGTCAATAATGTATTAAGAGCTTCGTCTTTATATAAGTATTCCGTGATTCTGTCGCTAGTAGGTACAGTTAAATGCGGAACCAACGATTAGCTGTCAAACATATTACCTACTTATAAACCCTTTTTCCTCCTTTATTTAAGATTTTTGAGGCCATAATTTTAACTCGCCTCAGACGAAAGTCGTGAGCATTGGCGGCTGCATCCGTGACGTCAGTAACACATTCCTCTTCCGATCATAATGCCATCTCGACAATAGGACAATTTGCTAAGGTATCACCGCGTTGCCCCATCAGCGCATCTTCAAATTCCTACATAAATCAATCGGGAATGCCACGAGCACAATTATTACCTTTAACCTTATTTTGGCATTTGCTATGTCGCAAACGGCCCTGACTGTACGTCGCCATCAGACATATCGGAGCTGCCGAGCTGTTCACAAATATCTGAACGAAGCCCCTATTATCAAGACGTTAAAGTGGATGTTCAGATATTTTTGAGCACCTTGGCCGCTCCGATATATATGGTGACTGTACTTGCGATTGCGGTTATCGCTTACTTTGAAGTTCGGGATATCTAGAGGGCAGTATGAAAATGTTCGGGAGCAATTGTTTTTTTTTTGTTATGATTTAGATAATTAACACGAAACAAATAAACATAAGGTAAAAAGGTGACTAAAATTATTATTTTACTGCTGTAAGGAGAGTAGTGCAGATAAATAGTTTTCCTTAGATACGTATTGCTCATAAATAAAAAAAGCGGCCAAGTGCGAATCGGACTCGCGCATGAAGGGTTCCGTACCATTTAAGACGTAAGTATTAAAAAAAAATCTAATTGCTAGATCTTGTTCAACATTTTACCACTTTGGACACACATTTTACCACTTTGGAACTGTCTCTCGCGCAAACTATTCAGTTTAGAAAAAAATGATGTTAGGAACCTAAATATCATTTTTGAAGACCTATCCATAGATACCCCACAGGTATGGGTTTGATGAAAAAAATTTTTTTTTAATTTATTGACGTATTAAAAAAAAACTATTCACTAGATCACGTTCAAACCAATTTTCGGTGGAAGTTTGCATGGTAATGTATATCATATATTTTTTTTAGATTTTTCATTCTGTTATTTTAGAAGTTACAGGGGGGGGGACACACATTTTTTCACTTTGGAAGTGTCTCTCGCGCAAACTATTCAGTTTAGAAAAAAATGATATTAGAAACCTAAATATCATTTTTGAAGACCTATTCATAGATACCCCACACGTATGGGTTTGATAAAAATTTTTTTTTTTTAAATTTTTATGACGTATTAAAAAAAAACTACTTACTAGATCTCGTTCGAACCAATTTTCGGTGGAAGTTTGCATGACAATGTATATCATATATTTTTTTTAGATTTTTCATTCTGTTATTTTAGAAGTTACAGGGGGGGGGGACACACTTTTTACCACTTTGGAAGTGTCTCTCGCGCAAACTTTTCAGTTTAGAAAAAAATGATATTAGAAACCTCAATATCATTTTTAAAGACCTATCCATAGATACCCCACACGTATGAGTTTGATGAAAAAAGATTTTTTGAGTTTCAGTTCTAAGTATGGGGAACCCCCAAAATTTATTGTTTTTTTTCTATTTTTGTGTGAACATCATAATGCGGTTCATAGAATACATCTACTTACCAAGTTTGAACAGTATAGCTTTTATAGTTTCGGAAAAAAGTGGCTGTGACAGAATCGGACAGACAGACGGACATGACGAATCTATAAGGGTTCCGTTTTTTGCCATTTGGCTACGGAACCCTAAAAACGATAAGTATGTCACTTGAAAATAAAATCTTGCCATGTTGATCAATTTTAACTTTCGTAAGTTAAGTAGGTACCTATAAACTGGTAAAATGTTTTACTAGACCCGTGATCCATCATTATAATATTATTTTTAAATACGAGGAGGTGTAACCATCGTCATTGAGCAATCGTTATCAAACAATGCATCGGAGCAAAGTTAAAGTTTGCGACCTTTGGTTAAAATATTCAGGATTGCAGAGTCCGAATATAGCAATAATATGAGAATTGTTTACCGCTTATTGTGCGCTGTGCCGCTATCAATCAATTCACTTTCGAACATTGTGATCTACATTGCCCTTGTCGTTTATGCGAGAGGTAACCAAGATCTATTTTGCTTGAAATACATTATCAGGCCAGAGGAGATGTCGGAAGAATTGTTTCGTATTTTGAATTGTGCAAATTCTATAAGTTATTATAATTTTTTTAACAATTTAAATGTTTAGACTAAACAGGGTTAATATTTACTTGTATTTTTATAGGTTAGTAGCACTCTATTTTTTAATCGTTTCAATTTCATGGAATGAGAATGTTCTGTATTCGGTTGAGGCTATTTAAAAAAAAAAGCGTGTCTTTGTAGTATAATATAAGTAGTTTATTAGTTTCTGTAGGTAAGCAGTGTTTTCAACAGTAGCAAGTGTAATTTTTGCTTTATTTTTATCATAAAACTTTAACATGAGAATTGGGAATAAGTAGTGAAATACGTAAAGCAGGTTACTCACGTAACTTGAACCGAATATCGTTAAAAAAAGATATGGCCGTTTATGCCGCAAAAAAAACGTATATTTCGACACTCGCAAGGGAATCAAAATTTATAGGGTACTTCTCGTTCAGCTAGAACTAGAACTATGAAATTTGTCAAGTATTATCATCTTACACTACAAGTATAGGGAAAAATCTCAAAACTATAAATTTGTAAAAAAAAGATTAATTTGTATGGAACCCTTGAGTCCGACTCGCACTTGTAAGGTTTTTAAATAATAACCATTACCTGACTCAAATGTACCCATAGAACTGGCAGCGTTACCGTACTGGATGGCCAATGAGATCTGTTGGGCCAGGTCCGATCCGGATTCCGGATTTCGACTCTCCCCGGTAGTTTCCAGGGCAGAGTACTTGGCATTCCTCATTTTCGCGGACCTAGCCGACAAGACAGTAAAACTCAAGACACGTTGCATCCCACAACAAACGCTGACATTTCTGCCAAGGAACCGATGGCAATGTTAGAACATCAGGTCTCTTGGCGCTGCGGCACTACCTTGGAGGCTCCAAAACGCAAAGAATATTGGCTGAATAGAGCACAGTGGATGACATCATTGATGGTATGATGCCTTGACGCTTTACGCTGTTTTAGTTAAAACCACTATGTTTACAGTTTTTGTTAAAACTTTTCTTTCGCATTCTTAACACATTTTGTGAGCCTTAATTTGAAGAATGAGAGAAAGAAGTATACTCGTACATGCATATTATTAGTACAATGAGTGCATAATGTGGTCCCTGTAGAGAGGGTGGTACTAGCATAATGCGCGCGTGAGCGATGGGATGGTCTTGCGCAAGCTCGTTAGCGACGCCCCGCGGACCTGCGCGGAACTGGAGCGGGGCCTGAAGGTCGATTCGAACTTACATTTTGCTATCAAAATTATGTCATTTTGTTATCATTCGCTCCTGCATTTTGCTCGTGCTTGTTCGCACATGTATTGACGCGATCGCAATGAACGAATGAATGGTAACAGAATTATGTAAATTTGACATCCAGATATAAGTTCGAATTGGCCTCCCTGGACTGTTTACGGCATTATGAGCTCCGTTACTAATATCAGACCATACGATCTGTTGCTACTAGCTTTTAATGCTATATAAAATAGCAAATGCCTGACCAGTGGACGGTCACAAGACTTAACTGGCAGAAATTTATACTTAGTACTAAAGAAAAAGTGACTAAGCCCTCCTGTGGCCGAGGCTACAAGGGCGGTACTCATCCCAATTTCCCAAGTAAATGCGTCGTTATAAAGCAAGGCGCCTTTGACCAATTCTAAACAGCTCCTTTTAAATTTGGGTTTGAAAAGAGAGAAATAAGTTTGTATGGCCACATTCAATCTTTGAAAATCTTAATTGATCGAAACGTAAGCGAAGGTCTTTATTTTGACTCAGGCAGGCAATCTGCTTTCGTATACATGTCCGGATGCTCTCCTCCACAGGTCGCAATTATTAACCGATTTTTATGAAATTTTGTGACCAGATTCCATGATTAAACTGCTTTTTTTTGTCGATTTGATATTGGATTTTTTTATTAAATGCGCAAATTGGCATAACTAAAGGACTTGTATCTATTGATTTGATATACATAGTCGTTGTACGCAGGAGTGTCACCAGTGAGTGCTTGGCAGCAACGAGAAAAAAAAAACCTCCGTCAATGTTATTGAAAATTCTTGGAGGAAGAGCTTGTGTAATTCTCAGACAAAACTTCTTTGTGAATAATGATGTGTGATAATAATGGTATTAATATCCCATTCACAATAATCCATAAGGGACGATTAGAGCGTTTTTTGAGGTTTTCCTGTTTGTACAAAAACACGAATAAGGAATACTTGTAATAAATAATACTAATGTAGTTTAAATTTATATGGAAATATTCTACAATAACTAAATCTAAATACAAGAAATACCTATCTACTAAGTATTTGTACCGAAAGAAAAAAAGGATTTTTCATTTTTATTTTATCGGGTAGAATATAACAGATACAGAAAGGGCTATTACTAGGGAAAGCAACACGGGTCTGCCAATGTACTGACAATTTTGTACTGACAATTTTGCTTCGAGCTTCGAACCTATGGATGCAGAAGTGCTGTAGAGGACAATACGACTTGGACAACGTTATTTAAAGTTATTTTTTTCATCGCGTTCAAAATAAACTAAATTAAACATTACTATCATGGAATTCCATTAGTGAGTCGTTTGATCAAAATGTGTAAAGTTTATTAGAATTAACAATGTATTTTAGTATAACTAGGTGAACTCCATTGTATCGGGGCTTAAACATATAGGTAAAAATAAATGCATATGCCTAAGTCTGTATAAGTTGCCTCGCTGATGCTTTCTTAAACTTTGTTAAAGCTATGACCCTACCACCAGATATTTCACATATTATAAGCCTTTTAAGTAGCATGCAAATTGGTATTTTTCCCCGCAAAGTCCCACAATTACGTGTATGTAGGCTAGCGGTCGGTCGTGAGGCCCCCCGCATTCATTCAAAAGAGCTTAAGCCATTCTATTAATCATAGCACTTACGTCGTTTTTAGAAGCATGTCGCTACTACAACCACGCTGTCCAAAAGGGGTTATGTTAATGGAAATAACAAGGCGGTTACGTCGTTTTTGGGAAATCGTTGGTACTAGGCTAGGAACCCGCTCCCACGGATCCCGTGTGTGATCGTGACGGACGCTGTGTCAATAGTCGTGTCTTCATGTTGGTATTGGTGGTGGTGGTCATTTACTCAGACATGCGCGGAAATGTTCCCATACTTGCTAAACATTAAGTTATTGTTGTTAAGCTATCTGTTAGATTTCGCGGCGATGTGATCGTGAAATTTCTCATCGTAGCTGGTGTTATTTCTAAATAAATGGGTCATAGACCGCTTAGTCGTATGTAGCTTAGTAGTATGTCACTAATTATGTCGCGTAATGACGAGGAACGAAATTTTGTACGAAGGCTTTTAGTTTTGTGTTACGCCGTTCTAGTCCCAGGTGAGTAATACCTACAGAGACGTGCTATCGTCCGTTCGTCCATCACGACACACTATGCACAAATTGCACACGGCAGCTATGTTACATCACTGCATGGATGAATGCACTGCTTCAGTTACCTCAAGTCGGGAAGGGAATTTTAGGGTGACAGTTCTATTGTCAGGAAAACTCACGTTTTTGACCGCCTAAATAAAAAATAAAGTTAGCTTAAACAGACCAACGAGCAACAACGCCACCGAAAGGAAAGACTTTTAAGCGAGCATGACATGTTCAAGCTAACGGGGTATATTAATATTTAAATAGTAATAACATGTAGCCGTGAGACACAACATTTTGTGCTTGTATGTTATATAAAAGACGGTATAGCTGCACAAAATTACTAGCAGATGTAAAGATCTCTAAGTATCAGAATCATTAAAAATATAGGATTGTACAAACAAATTAAACACAAAATAAAAATAAAAACTTACAGATGTATAAGGTCTCCAAGTGTCCAAAACTAAAACTAAATTAATCAATATAATAAAACGAGGACATGATGTTCTCATGTGTCAATTCTACTGGATACTATAGGTAGCATACTTAATTCACAATGAAAAGAAAACAATATTTATTTAACTTTTTTTAGGGTTCCGTAGCCAAATGGCATAAAACGGAACCCTTATAGTTTCGCCATGTCCGTCTGTCTGTCTGTCTGTCTGTCTGTCTGTCTGTCTGTCTGTCTGTCTGTCTGTCTGTCCGAGGCTTTGCTCCGTGGTCGTTAGTGCTAGAAAGCTGAAATTTGGCATGGATATATAAATCAATAAAGCCGACAAAGTCGTACAATAAAATCTAAAAATTTAATTTTTTTTAGGGTACCTCCCCTACACGTAAAGTGGGGGTGAATTTTTTTTTTCGCTTCAACCCTAGAGTGTGGGGTATCGTTGGAAAGGTCTTTCAAAACTAATAGGGGTTTTCAAGAAACATTTTTTGATAAAGTGAATATATTCGGAGATAATCGCTCCGAAAGAATAAAAAAATGTGTCCCCCCCCATAGGTCCAAAAAATATAGAAAAAATCGTGGAAGTAGAGCTTAAGAAAGACATTAAATGAAAACTATAGCGGACATGATCAGTTTAGCTGTTTTTGAGTTATCGCAAAAAGTTTTCCCTTCATAGTAAAAAGACTTACTTTAATTAGGTACTGATTATGCAAATTTGCCTATTTGTTTAACTCGGGTGAAAGGTACCGTTTCATCCCTTGGTTAACAATTTACTATACTTTAAGCTCCAGTTTAGCTTAATGTGACGGAAGAGTAACTACGGAACCCTACACTGAGCGTGGCCCGACATGCTCTTGGCCGGTTTTTTTTTATAAACTCACTCGCTTAGCTACTTTTGATGCTAACAGTGGATGTTACCAAATACTAAACTTTTATTATTTTTTTATATACTACTGTATATGAGAACGAAAACGTTAAATATTATCCAACAAACACATAAATACCTTATCAAAACCTATCTAATAACCACGCGATTTGCGTAAAAGGTGTACACGAAGCAATTGCACGGGCGACCAAACAACGCGCAATAAACGGACGGTTTACGGGCGTTTTATGTGCGTTTTCGCTTTTGCGCCATTTGCAATAAATCAGGGATGGCTGCGAGTGGGCGACGGCGCACGGTGTCGCACAGAATCATGGTCATCGAGCCAGTGCATACGGGCGGTTTTCTGTTTTGACTCGACAGATAAAACAGGGTAATTTATACGTCCCCTGCATCGTCTTAATAGCTCCTTTTTAGTTGCATCTTAGAAAATGTTAGGGTCTGCCTAGTCCTAGTAACCTATTCCCAAAGATTGGTACAGTCACTAGTTTTCACGAAAGCGACTGCTAAGTGGCCACCTAAAGGTAATGTTGCAGCTGCATTACTGTTACGGGGTCTTTATTGCCGCCGCTGTATGTATTTTGACTCTTGGAGACCCTAATATACGTCTCTAAGGATAATTTGATAAACTATATAATCTTTTAGTTCTGAACAACCTTTAAATTATTAAAAAGAAACTGTTTTTGTTTTAATATTATTTTTTTAGTTTTTTTTATTCGACATTAAGAGAATTTATAGGTACATCTCTAAGAATACTTTATTTATCTCTAATAATACTTTAGTTAGTATTGATATGTTCAGTTGTAATTTATAATTGCTGATGTGCTTTTTTTGCTTGTACGTAAATTCCATGTTGACGTGTAAAAGTGCCCATGTCGCCTATTTGCTGAATAAATGTTGAAGTTGAAGTTGAATTACCTTGATAAAATGAATGATGTTTGCCGAATTACTGCCGCGATTATAACGTTCATTCCATCACTCACTTTATCAAAGAAATTAGCAGATACAGAGGCGGCTAATACGACGCCGACACAGTAATGCAGCTGTAGTTTCCATCCAAACGTCACTTTTACCCAGATTGGAAAATAAATCTTACTGGGAAAGTGTACCTGGTAAATATCAAACGATAATAGTTACACACGAGCCAAGGTACACACGACTTTGGTTAAGAAGTGCTTGACAGATTAATTCGAAAAATAATTTAATTATTTAGTTTTTCTTTTGGCAAAACATCGAATTAATTCCAACCATCTACTTGACAAAAACTAACTTTTAAATAGGTGACCTGACATCTGGAGATTTTCACCCGCCCGTCTGCCCAGTCTTAACGGTACAAATTTCACTCCGGCGCCGTCAGCCGTAAGTCGATTCGCCATTTTACTGTCAATACGAGTAAATGTCTCAATCTGTCGCTAGCAAACATATATTACGAGTATGTGCAATATGTGCATACATAAGTATACTGCTTATTGTGACTTGTGACACGTTGGGAACATTACATTGGTATTTTCCTTATCTAAGCGCTTTCCTGGTTTGATTTTGAAGGGGCCCGCGATTCGCACGGCTATAGTAAGAGTTTTCATAATAATATATATACGGTTAAAAAAGTTTGGTACGTATGTGCATTTGTGCAATCACAAGTTTTAATAACATACCTTCCGTGAGACTCAGACAAATTAAATGTATTAAAACGAGTTAATCACGTATTGCTCGAAATGTTTCACTCCATACCGAGTAGCATCATCGGGAGCACGCGTTGGCGGACTGACGCACACCCAACAATTATTAATGTAGTTATCCAAAACGCCTCGGAGCTACCTATCTTCATCCTCTTATTACGTAATTTCGTTGACAATTGTATAGGTATGTATATTAGTCTTCAGTACCCCTAGTATACATTTATTCGATAACGAAACGTAACGTACGCGTTTGCGTTAAGTCTCAATTTGTATGGGATTTAGAAACCGCGCGCCAAGCGGGACGTTTTAGAAACTCAAAATCGCATACAAAATGAGACTTAACGCAAACGCGTACATCACGTTACGCCATCGAATAAATTTACACTAGGGGTACAGATCTCTGTAACTATTTCACAGCACCTTAATATTTTTCAAACGTATTTAGAAACCTTTCTCCTTTTAAGTTGTTTAATATGTTTGCAATATAAAAAAAAAAAGGTATTGAGTATAATAAAGGTAAGATATTTAATGCGCAATTATCCGTTGCTATGTTGTTGTTGCGCAAAAGTATTCTACTGAAAGACAATTTTAAATAATAATATACGGCCCGATTTGAAGAATGAGATACGTTAAATCGTTAACGTTCTGGTTTAGATAAGTTCTCATTTAAATATCGTTTATAAGTCGTATAATTAATAAAAGCAGCACGATTCGGGCAACCAATGTCACTTTGACGCCATAGCGTTTATAAGGGAAGTGGGACGTAGGATTAGGGAGAAGACCTCTGATGCCCGCGCGGGTTCGTACCTGGTGCAGAGGTTGGCCATCGCTATCCAGCGCGGTAACGCGGCAAGTGTGATGGGGACCTTTGCACCCGGTGCAGCACACGGAGGTCTTTTAGAATAAGAGAGTAGTTTATTTATATATTATTGTTTTGTGTGTAAAAAAAAAAAAAATTATCGTTAAGTAGAATTATTTACTGCGTAACAATTGCGTAAATTTGTATAAAAAAATAGTTTTATTGTATAATATAAAAGCATTTTGTCTTTGACGTTAGAAATATCGAAGATAGATCATATTGGGATCACAGCGGAATCGAAATAAACGTAAATTTTGACATGTCGTTTAGTTATCAATCTTTTAAAGATCTTTCCAAGATCTTAAATGTGTCTTAATCATTCTTCGAATAAGGCCGTGTATGTGTAAACTGTGTACCTGCGCTTATAACTAAAATTAGCCACAAGGAACAGGCAAGATAAAAATAAATAACCCCAGGACACAGTAACAATGCAAAACCACTAATTAAACATCAAACCTTGACCATAAATATTACTGCAGGGTTCACACGTGGGTAGCGCAATCCGGCCAGGGGATCAAACTCGTTACACTAAACGCCTCAAATTTTCATACTACAATGTAGTTTACGCGTCATGAAAACATTTTGAAATGTATATCCGGGAATTAAGGTTTGAAATCGCTTGGATTTCAGTGGAATACCTATTTGTAAGATGTATCCTAAGTTCAACTGTTTCATGATGTTTATGGGTTGTGATATTTCTGAAGAAGTAATATATAGAGGTGACATTGATAGCCTTAAATGTTTTCTTAAGTACCTTTAATGTCAATAAGATCAAATTTGTTACACTAAACACCTCAAATGTTCATATTACAATGTAGTTTACGCAATATGTAAACATTTTGAAATGTATGTCCGGGAATTAAGGGTTGAATTCGTTTGGATTTTAGTCGAATACCTATTTGTAAAATGTATTCTAAGTGCAACCTAAGTTTTCATGATGTTTATGGATGGCGATATTTCTGAAGAAGTAATATATAGAGGTGGTAGTAGACCTTTAATGTCAATAAGATAGTTAATAGGTTGTTTGCAAATGTTGTTTACAAAGGGGCCAAATTGTTGTTTAACCTCTCCTGCTAATATTAATAGATACCCAAGCAACAAGAGGAAAGTATTAACTGGAAAACATTACAAATCGAATTGAACGCTATTAAATATTTATCATTCAAAATCATCATTTAAAAGTGAATTCTACCAGTCAAACACTGATTTAAACTTTCATAATTTTTACAAATTAATAAATCATAGAACCGGGACTTAATCGCGTATTGAGTTTTAAATGTGCCTCCGACGTTTCGAGGACGGCGTTGTCCCCGTGGTCTCGGATTAACTTAACTCCTTTGCCACACTAGTGGATAAAATGCAATGTTTTTATCAGTTTTTAGAGAATAAAGGGAACCTTTATGAGATAATAAACTCGTCTAGTTATGCAACTAGGGAACAAATCAAATTATTAATGAAATATTTGTTTTTTTAAGTGGTCACAATGCACTATATATAAACCCCATCCGAGTCATCGGTGGACTTGGTCACTATTTATTTAGTGTATGATATCTATTTCAGTTCGTCCAGTTTTGTAATACATTTTGATATATGAACTTTAATGAGTTTTTGAACTATAATGATTAAAATGGTTAAATTTCTCCAGGAATTAACTTTTATGTAATACCTATTTGTCTCTTTCAATTGAATTCAGATACTAAGCTAGGAGAGACAAGATTCAAAAAGTATTACTACTATTGATAATTAGTAATGCCCTATTTTTATTTGTTTAATTTAAAAGTTGAACACGGCAGGGACTTGTGCTGTTTAAATTAATTCTGTTAATGAAGTAATGCCTTATCATGGTCACAATATTATATGCCTTCTGACAGATTTAGCATAGATTTATCATGCCTCTTAACAAAACAATAAAATAATAGGCACAATGGTGGTAAAGTACGGGTCCGCGGTCCAATTTGTGGACGCCGGGTTCCGTCGCCATAACCGGTTATCAAAGAGTCGTACGTTTTCATTAGTACGCATGCGCGACGTATAAGGTGCTTTCTGCTCCGTTTCTAATACGACTCCAGACTCCAGACTATGATTGTGTTCTCCTTTTGACCAAGAAATCGCCTCAAGTTAACGGAGCCAGTATAAAAGTACCCACAATTAGCGACGGAGTATATCTCATAGTTCAATTGTATAAACGCCGCCTTTTACAAATAACGTTTATTCTCTTGTAAAATGACGACGCCGTTTGTAAAATTGTCGAATCAAATTGTAAAATATTGTGACACATATAGGTATATAATGTAGAAGACGCTCTTAATACATTTCTGACTTCAGAAAACGGTCAACATGACTGACACTGACACGTATCACTGATAGTTGTCCCTTCTCTATGTATATCTTGCCGGCAGCTTTGAACATTACCCAATATACAATTTCCCACTATTAAAAAAAGATTGGCTAAAATAAAATTATACATGTCAAACATCTAGCGCGGCCTATCTCGTGGACTTTACGTTTTTTATCATATAATTTATTTATTTTGCGACTGTAACGATAAATATTAAATAGGTACTATTACAAACAAAGGGGCAGCTCTTGAGCTTGGGGCTTGGGCTTGGGTCTTGACCCATTGTTGTGGAGATCCTTAGGGAGGCTAAAATCCAGGAACCCGATTCAGATTTATCAATTTGTTATGGTTTTTAACTAGTTTCGATATGGCCTTGAAGAAGAGATGACATTTGAGGTGCCTGCGAATTGAAATGAACGTTGTGCGTGAGATGCGCACCAATCACCAATACGATCGTTGAGGTCTTATCAAAACCATTTTAAAACTATTACAAATTATATGAAATCTGAATCGGGCTTCAAAAGTGATTAGCAGTGTTGGCCGCACGTTAATTAGAATTGACTGATCATTAACCATTACAAATTGAACCGTAAACTGTAACCGTCCGTTACGGTTTACGGTTTCAATTTGTAATGGTTAATGGTCTATTCTAATTAACGTTCGGCCAACACTGGTGATGGGAGGAACAGGATGAAAATAACTCGAGGCAAGTGTTATGAAATCGATTGGAATAGACTTCGTCTGAGCATTTTGCAGTAAAGCAGTGCTTTTTAGGGTTCCGTAGCCAAATGGCAAAAAACGGAACCCTTATAGATTCGTCATGTCCGTCTGTCTGTCCGATTCTGTCACAGCCACTTTTTTCCGAAACTATAAAAGCTATACTGTTCAAACTTGGTAAGTAGATGTATTCTATGAACCGCATTATGATGTTTACACAAAAATAGAAAAAAAACAATAGATTTTGGGGGTTCCCCATACTTAGAACTGAAACTCAAAAAATATTTTTTCATCAAACCCATACGTGTGGGGTATCTATGGATAGGTCTTTAAAAATGATATTGAGGTTTCTAATATCATTTTTTTCTAAACTGAATAGTTTGCGCGAGAGACACTTCCAAAGTGGTAAAAAGTGTGTCCCCCCCCCCCCCCCGTAACTTCTAAAATAACAAAATGAAAAATCTAAAAAAAATATATGATATACATTACCATGCAAACTTCCACCGAAAATTGGTTTGAACGAGATCTAGGAAGTAGTTTTTTTTTAATATGTCATAAAATTAAAAAAAAAATTTTTTTTTCATCAAACCCATACGTGTGGGGTATCTATGGATAGGTCTTCAAAAATGATATTTAGGTTTCTAATATAATTTTTTTCTAAACTGAATAGTTTGCGCGAGAGACACTTCCAAAGTGAAAAAAAGTGTGTCCCCCCCCTGTAACTTCTAAAATAACAGAATGAAAAATCTAAAAAAAATATATGATATACATTACCATACAAACTTCCAACGAAAATTGGTTTGAACGAAATCTAGTGAGTAGTTTTTTTTTAATACGTCATAAAATTAAAAAAAAAATTCATCATACCCATACGTGTGGGGTATCTATGGATAGGTATACAAAAATGATATTTAGGTTCCTAATATATTTTTTTTCTAAACTGAATAGTTTGCGCGAGAGACACTTCCAAAGTGGTAAAATGTGTGTCCAAAGTGGTAAAATGTTGAACAAGATCTAGTAAGTAGATTTTTTTTAATACGTCTTAAATGGTACGGAACCCTTCATGCGCGAGTCCGACTCGCACTTGTTTTAATACGTCATAAATGGTACGGAACCCTTCATGGGCGAGTCCGACTCGCACTTGGCCGCTTTTTTTAACTACGTGAATTAAGACTACATTTGCATAAGAACTTTAGTAGTATGTTATTTTAAGACGAGACAACATTTGTTGTAGGTTTACCATTTCGCCGCCATACAATAATCCAATATACGCGTTATTACGTACCTACAGTTAGAAATAACTGTCTCTATCGTAATGATGTTTGTATGCAGGAAGGTCAGGTATCTCTGCAGCTGACTGTACATTTGGACACAAATGCGGTTCCATCCTTTTCACATGTTTAGGGTCTCCGTAAGTCGGTCTGACTGATTGATTACCAGTTCGTCGGACGATATCGGCCTGTCAGTTAGTCACGATTGTCAGCTTTTGCGAATAACTGACAGGCCGATATCGTCCGGCGAACTGGTAATCAGTGGGCTCCTTAAACTCCGTATCGTTAGTACCTTCTAGAAAGTGGCATTTGGCATGGATATATAAATAAATCATGCCGACAAAGTGACAATCAAAAAATGTGATTGTAAATAATCAATTTACAAGTACTTGTACCTCTCGTCCAGGAAATCAATAAGTTTTTATCAGTCTGACACGTATCGTGCGTCAATCGGATCCGATATTAATTGTGATGGAGCGAATGGACGGGATTACGCCGGATTTGACTGGATTACCGCAGTTCTGCTTCGGCGAGCGCTGTAATTGCATCACACACGAAATTGACCCTCCCCGTGAAATAGCAAAAACAAAATCGCATGTAACTAGACTCTGACCACGCTAACTTCGCACGAACTTGGCGGCAAGAATGCATATCCCTATAAACTCCATATTTAACGTAGCACTTGGTATGAAAACTTAGACTGGTCCGGTTCTATCTAGTATACTAAATTATACTACAACTCTAGTAACTCAAAAGTTTCAGGAGCGCTATTCCGATTTTTTTATTTGTTAAAGTTTTCATATAGTTATAATTTATAATATGATCTTGACGTGACTTGCAGTGCAACAATATTGTATGCGTTCCCTACACCGATATATAATATTATATGCCTTACCTATATTTTGTAATCGGGTTACCTTTATAAGTCATGAGAACGGCTAAGGAGTGGAATCCACTTCCTGCAAATTTATTCCCAGTCCACTAACTATAATTTGGATCTTTTTAAATGGAGAGTGAATAGACATCTTTTAGGTAAGCATGTTCCATCTTAGACTACATCGGCACATTCCATCAAGTGAGATTGTGGTCAAATGCTTACCTTTCCCTAATAAAAATAATGCACCTGTCAAAACACCGCTCTAGGCTTATCTATAGCTTATTAAACTTTTAAAAATACATAATAGGTACTTTGAGCACTACAATATATTTTGTGCAAATGTTTTATTCGATATTGTGTATAATTTAGGTGCGAACTATTTTTAAGTATTTGATATTAATCAAAAATTTTCATTTAATAAACTTTTATATTTATCATACAAAGTTTAAATGACAAAAGCGTACATTTTAATGTTAAATATTGTAAGATACAAAAAAACAAATACCTACAGCAAAATATTTTCCCATCTGAATATATTTTAATAATTACATCGAATAAATCATTTGCCCCAATATTGTAGCAACGTCGTGACCTGTCGTTCTGAAGAATCGAAGGCCCCTTGGTTGGCCTAATGACCAGAGTTCAGTAGCAGCTATCAAAAAGTAATGTGAGCCGATAGTGAAGTGACACCGATACAGGTTGTTGGCGAGTTCCGGCGGGACGTCCTGTCACACCGCGTGCCGGCCACTGCGGCTAGGGACAATTTAAAAGGCCTACCTACTCCGCGGTAAGCATTATTAAAAAAGTATGCCAAAATAGTTTACCAAACCCCGTTATGAATGTTGCGGTTCATTGAAAATAAGGTTTGGCAAAACTTTGCACCCTACATTCGCCTTAAGTACATAACTCCGTCTTAACTAGCATTAAATCATAATTCCACTAAAACGTGTGTTATGGGCGCTTAGTGTGTAATTAATTCAAGTATTTCTTATTTTTATATAAGTTTTAGCATATTTTTCAATTCATAATAAAAAAAAATATTAGGCAAATTTTGAATAAATTGGCGAAGTTAGGCATGATTTTTATTTTATTTTAAAATTGTTTTTACGTAGCTCTATTCACACCTATCTATTTCTTACTAAAATTATCATTTTAATATTTTACTTGGGCAAAGTAGGGCACAAATAGTGAAGTTAGGTTTCTATATGGTAGACAGTTTTAGCATCTCTTAGTTATTATCAGAGATGCAATTTCTCTTATTATAATTTGAATTATATCATTGATTTAATTTGAACCATATACATAAGATGGTAAAATTGCCTTTTAAACGGGCTTGTTCCCGTTCATGCAGTAATAGTAGCAGTAGTAACCTAGTAACCGCTGCACAAAAGAAAAAGCACCTTTTGTTTAACAGATTAGGGGCTTAAGCCCAAAACATTTTAAACATTACCTCGACAATTCCAAATATATTTGCACAACATTTTTCTAATATGAAGTAGAAGGTCTAATGAGAATGCAGTTAAGTAATGTTGCAGTCTAAAAGAGCGTACTTATAGGAGCGAATGCATGCATACATGAGTAATGTCGTTTATTAGATAATTTAATCCGATATAACTTAAGTTTGGTTTGTCCTACCTACTTGGGTAAATCAACAAGTTGAGTAGGTAATGTATTACTATTGCAACTTACAAGGCGTACGTCTTACTATCCTTAATTTACTACTGAACTTTTATTCATTCCATATGGTTATATAATGGTGTACCTTTTTAAACAAGCATTGTCCGCCAGTGCACAAACGTAATGGTGCGACCATTGGTGCTGGCGGCCGGCAATTACCCTATTGGCAGCAATTGTTGTGCGACGCTGCCCGCGCGCATGTCAATCTACTGTCCATGACCAAAAGGGCCTATGTGCATACATAACTTGTAAGGATTTACGGCTTTTTCATTAGAGGGGCAATGTGATCCGCCTGTTAGCGAGGGAATATGCAAATTATGACAGCTGATGGAGCGGTAGTTTGAATTTTTGTTATTAGAATTGTTAGAATTTTAGTATGTTAGGAGATCGCACATTGTTATGGCCCCTTTTCCAATAAACTAATCGTTTGCTTACGATGATATAATTACGATGCCTGAGTTAATCAAAAGGTCGTGGATAATTAATTTCTAAGCAAAAAGTCCCACTTTGTCGCTTGCCATAAGGACGCTTTGACAGGTTATTCGTATAAAGATACAAGCAAATCTCGTCCGTTATGTTTAGCAACAAAATGGGACCTTTGACCAGACTTCGAGACAATGTAAATCCAAGGTGAATGGTATTGTCAGATCAACTTTTTATATTTCTGCAAGCATAATCAGCATAATTGACGACCGGTCTGGCCTCGTGGGTAATGACCCTGCCTATGAAGCCGATGGTCCCGGGTTCAAATCCTGGTAAGGGCATTTATTCGTGTGATGAGCATGGATATTTGTTCCTGAGTCATGGGTGTTTTCTATGTATTTAAGTGTTTATAAATATTTATATATTATATATAACGTTGTCTATTTAAGTACCCTCGACACAAGCCATATTGAGCTTACTGTGGGACTTAGTCAATTTGTGTAATAATGTCCTATAATATTTATTTATATTTATAATTATCGTATTATTTAGGAATTATTATTATATATTAGGAATTATTATATATTATTAGGTTAATCAATAATTTATTTTAAGCACATAATAAAGCATATAAGTAGCATTATTAGTTCTGGCTGTATACGTGCATAAAATCACGGCATCGAGCTTAGACGCGGTCATTTGTATTAACCCCAACCCTTAGCATTTCAGAGCCCACTTCCTAAAGGGCATATGCCCAATATCTCCTAACTAAATTACACCCTTTATTATTAGGAAAACAGTTTAGTAGCTCTATATATCATCGGCCAATACCTATTGATTGTTTCTGCTGATTAATGCTGGTTTATGTCTGACGTAAGTTATTGCTTATTGAGAGAATTAGCGTCTGAGAAAAACATTCTTATTAATCAAAAATGTTGTTCTAACAGGAAGCCAATGAGAATACACGAGAAAAGACTTACTGGGCAGTATTTACGAATTTTTTCATGCGACAAGGATCGTTATGAGGTAAAGTTTATTATTTTTAATAGTTTTATTTAATAACATAACATAAGTGCTGGTGGCATAGCGGTATGAGCGTGCGACTTTGATTCCGGAGGTCGCAGGTTCAAACTCCTGCTCGTACCAATGAATTTTTCGGAACTTATTTACAAAATCATTTGATATTTACCAGTCGCTTTTCGGTGAAGGAAAACATCGTGAGGAAACCGGACTAATCCCAATAAACCCTAGTTTACCCACTGGGTTGGAAGCTCAGATGGCCATGGCAGTCGCTTTCGTAAAAACTAGAGCCTACGCCAATTCTAGGGATTAGTTGCCGAGCTGACCCTTGGCTCCTATGAGCCGTGGCAAAGATGCCGGGACAACGCAAGGAAGAAGAAGGTGATGATTATAATTCACTTTCTAATAAGATAGGGGTCATCTTATTAGACATAAATTGTTTTAGTATGAGTAATGTGGCAGCATGAGTTAAATCTAGCAAACTTTTATTCTCTTTTTGTATTTTGGTGGTTCTTACCGACATGAGTTGCCTCCAACCGCTCAATGACTAATTGTCGTTTAAAATCCTAATAAGATTTGATCTGTAACCTTTAGAGCGCTCAACATGGATATCGGTCAAGGAGCCGTCCAGGTTAACTTTAGCATAAAGCTCACACAAAACGTATTATCAGTGAAGACATTTCTAAGTACTTACACTCTTCTTTGCACGGCCACTGTAATGAGCCAATCCCACGCCTGTGATTGTTCCACGTCTGTCCGTCTCACATCTGCATTATAATATGAATAATTATCAGCAACTTTAACTTTGCACTTTCATAAATCAATCGTCAAAGAATAATCGCCCTTATTATCTAAGACATAGTCTCGTGCATAATTCTAGTTTCTCTATCAGATTCGTTAAATATTTGTAATTGCATATAGGCTCATTGTCAGCAGCGAATTTGCATGAAATATGAAAGCCAAGTAAGCTATAGAGATGGTATTGATGTGGCTAACTAATTCATAAGTGGTTGTCAGGCTGTAGGTAACTTAATTAAATTAATTTGATTATTGAATTATTAGAGTCGCTAAGAAGCATTCACTTCATACAACACCTCGTATAGCTTAAGCTATTCTTAGCCATAGGTATTGTGACGTGAGTTTTCCTTACCCGGCTCTGGTCTTTCCCAGAGGGAAAATCACGGACAATAATGACACAATGACAAATCAATTAAATTTTAAACTATAAAAAGACTTCAAAACAGGTACTAACTAACTATTTCCACCAGCTATTCAGGGCCTCTACAGGATATGAAATAAAATGTTAGTATTTGTGACACATAATTTATTACTCCATAGGAACACTGGAAACACACTGCAGGTAAATCATTAGACAAGCTTTTAGCGCCTTATTCTAAGAGTGTCAGCCGTTGGAGCATGGGTCGTGCCAGAAATGGTCCTACAATGATTAACACGCAGCCCTATCTAAGATTGTTAATTCCTAAATTGTCAATTTGCCATCGCATAAGATTGGTACTGAATTTACTGATTAAATTTGAATTTACGCTTCAAGAGAAAATTTTCACCGACCTCTGGACATGTGTCCCGCCAGCTCAAGCTCGTCAAGACCTCCTCCGCTGTGCCGGAGCCAATTAGCCAGCAGATGTCCGACCCAACACCGCGAAGCACCGCAGAAAGGCTAAGGCTACAGTTGAAAGGTGACATCTCCTCCAGCCAGCAGAAAAACGAATCACTCATTTGCGAACTGATCACCAGGTACACACCTTAGTGTTTTATGTATAAATTTCCATACGGACAATAACACCCAGTCAGCTGAAAGAAACATTATTATTTGAAATTAGAAACACGTGGCATCCTAAACTTTTAAGAGAGATTATGCATTCTGAGTTTCTTACCAGCTGGAAATTCCTAGAATGGACTCATTTCGCAGCCCTGACAACCCCTCCCAATCACATTGTTCTACCAGGAGACTGGAAACAAAGCAAATGGTCACATAATGCAAGAACAAGGTTTCAACAAAAAAAAGGTTGAACCCTGAAGACACTAATATATATTCTACTTACTGTTGGTGGCGAAATAAACACTGCATGAGTGTCCTACTAGCTCATGAGCGCAGCAGCTACAACATATTCTGGACTCGGATTTACGCTAACAGAGCACGATATATTTAGCTTCACTTCTACATCTAGAAACTGCCCATCCAGGGCGAAGACCGACCAGGAAATGATCTCAAGTCTAACTGCCCCTGGGATGACACAACCAAAATAAGAGCAAATATTGGAAGTTCATGGAATAATTTTATATTTAAGTTCAACATACATAAATAAATGGTAATTAACCCTCTAAACCTATTTCGACTCTTTTGTCACTATAATTTAAGTTTTTAATTTTAATTTTCAATTAATATTGTTCCATGATTCTAAGTTTAATTTGTAATAGCAACACCACCAGCTGCCATTAGTTACTTATTGGCTGATTAATTGTCATTGTTAATTAGTTATAATTGATATGGACGTTTTCTATGGGACAATCAATTATTTGTGTGGTTTGTCTCATAGTGATAGTTATTCAGTGTAACTATGATCTACGCATTTACTAAGCAGATCTGAGGATTTACATAACACCATGTAAAAGAGCACCACTATTTTGAGCTTTTACTAACCTCGGCCTTTACGACGCTAGAGTTATCGATAAATTTACAACACCTATACGATTAAAGGTCGTTTTAAACCAATAATAACCATGTTATGTCGTGACTGGATAGTGACCAGGTGAAAATATCAGTAAAGCTTAGGCATTTTATTACTACACCCATGTCCTTAAACGGCAACACTGGACATACTCGCGTGCTTGAGCTGGTCATAAATCATAACTTATTTATGAGATATATTTTATTATCATAAGTTTCATTTCAGAAATCTAAAATGTGTAGTAAAATCTAAGATTTAGGTCTATAATTATAACAATGTACATCGTAAATACGTCGTTTAAAAAAAACTGATTAGTGTGAAAACTTGTATGGCTTCTTGATTTTTTAATATAATGTACTTCATTAAATTACCATACGCTTTTGAAAGAGAAAATAAATATGCTAGTGTTTCTGCTGCACACTCCAGTTACTGCACACACCAAGCCAACCCTATGGGTTTATTTAAACGATTTATAATAAATGTGTAACATAACACCACTTTTACCCAATTGCTCGCTAGATGGCGCTAGCGTCGAGTTAGATCGCGCAAGCGTTAGTCTTTCACAGTTTCATGGCATGTATTAGACATTAGTATGATAACAGTTCGCTTGATGGCGGTGGCGTCGAGATAGAACGCGCAAGCCTTTGTCTTCAATAATTCTAAGTTTAATTTTCATGCATTTGCTAGAATTTCTTTATCTGTATCTTTTTGTTTTTATTATTATTATAACGAATGTATCGTGTTGTATTTTAAGTTACTTGTGTTTTTAAGAATTGCATAAATTGTTTCCTAATCAGAACATGATATCGAATTTGCTAGATTCAATAGCTGAGCTGATGTGAGCAGTCTTTTTGAATATAACTGGCAACAGTTATAGATTTGAATTCAGAACTATCGCCCTGCCAGATGAATTAAAGATCTGCAGACGGGCATTCGGAAGGTGGCAACTTCGGAGGGTGGTACCTCGTTACTCGTTACAGTAACTTTGCTATATTCAATAAGTATTCTGCTACTCTGTGTGCTTTCTAACTAAGAGATACTCAGAGACTGATTACTAAGTATGATAGCCGGGGGTTTAGTTCGTGCTGAGGGTGATTGATCCTGCATATTTATGGGTCTACATCTTAACACGAACGGTGTTACATTTTTTTGAGCACTGTTGCCAAGTTAAAAAAAAAATACTTAGAATGGCAGGCCAATTCGAACGTGCACCTAGTATCAAAGCAATAGGTATTGAATCATATTGGAATCATATCAGTTACATAGCTGTCATTCGTGCGGGCGTCTCGCTCGCACTAATACATGTACCTACCTACAGATAAGTCCTAGAAACGAACGCGCGAATGACACTTGACTGATATAATTCCAATATCATTCAATTATCGTTTTGATGCTAGGTTCGAATTGGCCTGTGACATTTATTATTAAAAATGATCATGTATTCCTCACTTACTGCATATGTTGATGACAAGGAAGTAAGTAATTGTCCAAAGCAATTTGTTAATCTAAATCCCTATAATAAGTAAAAAAAAAATTTCAAAATTTTATTTTCTACTTTTTGTACTTGGAGTATCTAGTTGGAATTTGCTATATATTTAAGTACCTAAGGTACATTTTGATAATTGCAAATATCTACTAATCTACAAGTAATTTGTACTGTAGCAACTGGAAAGCAATATGCCTGGGTAAGCTTTGCAGTAGAGTAAGTTTAGTCTCTGGTGTAGTATATATAAGACATTTTCAAAATTATCCCGTTTTCGAATTCCCTCCTTCCGAGTATCCCCACAGCACCTGTATACATACTTTTGATAAATTGGGCGCTTATAGATACCCGTCTATGTACACAGACGTGTCTACTTATTACGCGCTTGCGCATGGCGTGGCGGTGGAGCATCCCGCCCACTACGCCTGACTCACTAAACGGGGTTTTGTAATTGTGATGGATGCTTTGCTAATTTCGCGGGCTTTTTCTGTAGGTGTTACTTATGATTGTTTAATTTTATAGCGCTATTGTTCCAACATATGTGTATAGTTATGTATCAATTATCATGTTGTCGTAATATTATTGCTATTACAAGAAAAAAGGTGAAGGAATGAGAAAAAATGCTAATGTGATAAGTAGGCATCGCGGTGTCCTGTCGTTTGGCCAAAAGATGTTTAGCAAATTGACACTTGGCAACCAACTACTGGCAAAATTATATTTTAGCAAATCATTTTTTTACAATATTTTTGACAAATTATTCTTATTACCAAATAATTAACTAATAAAATTTCATTTCATAACAGATCTTTTTGACAAATGATTATTTAACAACAAAGTTAACAAATAAATCTATCATTGGTCAAAAAATGTTTGCTATAATGTATTATTTGACATGTGTTTCTATACTAATAAACTGTAAGCGAGCCAGACCTGTCGGGGCAATCCGACTCGGATAGGTTAGGTTAGAAGCCTAAGGCGGGAGCTTTGCTCCCGCCTTAGGCTTCGAGGTTATTTTTTTTTAACAACGCGAAAAATGTAAGCAACGATTGCTTGCTTGTCTTGCAACTAAGTAACTTACCTCAAAATAATCTGGCCCAAATGAAAATTGCAACCATGCAGAATTATTCCCTCAAAGTTTGGTGAATGTATAAATTTGCTAAACATATTACTAGGTGACATGAAAAATATAAAATTGATACTTTGTATTTTGACATATTGTAATAATGTATTATTTACTAAATGATTATTTGTCAAGTGACTTTTTGTAAAATGATACATTTGCGGAATAACATATTTGCCAAATAATACTTTGGTGAAACGTTTTTTGTAAAATGAAAATTTGCCAACATTGTTTTGGTTAAACATTAGTGAACCAGGCATCGCGCATCGAAGTTTTCACCGCACAGTGAGATTAAAGTGAGCCATGGAGTCGATCTTAACATTAAAATTAAAGTCATCCTCATACACACACAGTTCGCCTTATAACAATTGTGGTAAATTGTAATTGTAATAAGTTCATAATTATCTCTTATGAAACGCAGCTTCATACCTACAATCAGTTATATCGTAACAATATATATCAGTATAGTATGCTTAACTAATAGATAAGTAAGTTGAAATACACCAAGTACTTTGAAATTCCAATACAATAATAATTCAGTTTCATTTCTAATTTAAATATTTATTACTTAGAAGCAAATGCTTTGGATTCTTATAAAGGCATTTCAAGGCGGAATTACCGAATGAGTTCATACTCATCCTCATACTCATTCAGTAATTCTGGCATCGGAGTTATCATTAACTCCGATGCCTAAAATGATAACAGAAATTTACAGATGAGACACTTGATAGCATCATCAAATCATGTTTCATTTATAATGACAAATACATAAATCTAGTTGTAATTTATGGGCGAGGTCGTATTCATGGAATTATTAAAAATCCTCTCATTGTAATAACGATTAACCATACTATCTGACCATCCATTAAAAATGCATAATTCTTCAGTAACTGTTTAAGTCAGTGATCAAAACTGTAAATTCATCAGTTGACAAATTTATTAATTCAAGTGGATTAAGTAACAACTTCTTTACTTTCATACTTCGAAGTTCAGACAGTGACGCCGCTAGTTTTTTCCGATAACTTTGTTTTCCCATAATTAAAATAAATTACGCAAAACATCAATGACAATTGATACTTACATCTGTCAATTTGAATCAATTTGTCACGAACAGGCCAGTAACGGTAAATAATTTCAATAAAGCAGAAAAAACGGATGGGACATCTGCAATGGGTATTGAAAGCGTTTTTTACTGTAATGAGTAACCTGAGGCACGCTATTATTTGACTATGTTTTGTATTGATTTATATTTAAGTATCCATAGATTATTTTTTCCCAAATTTGAATTTTGTGTTTATTCCGATCAGAATAAGGAGCTTTTCAAAACTACGAATTGTTATCAAAATCTGTCAAAAAAAATTAAAAAAATGGCCCACATGTACATTATTTTCTAATCCTTTTGTTTCTCGTATTCTGTTTATTTATACCAACTTACCAGTCACCGGTGACGGCGTGTCCACCTTATCGCGTTATCGGGTATTTGTACCAGTACACGCTCCTGCTCATTGTGCAAGACCATGCGGGCGGCATTAGCATGCGGAATGCATGCGATCCAGTACGCACTTTTATGTTCAAACAGAGCCTACCACGTAAATCGAAAATCGAAATTTCGGTATCTGCATCTCTATCAGTCTTGAATATTAAAAGAGAGGCAAGGAGCCGAACGAACGAAGTGGTTCGCGGTAGGGTTTCCGTTGGTGTTTGATTATGATTGGGAAATGTACCTACATAGCCAATATCTTTATGACAAATAATGTATTGTAAATAGTTGTAAGCAGTGCTTGAGTCCGTCTACGCAAACTTTTAGCGTTGATGGACTCTACTTCAGTCCACGTATGTTAAAACCTTCACCCTAGAGAAGACGACGAAACAATCGGTACCCCTAGTGTAAATATTTTCGACAGCGAAACGTGACGTACGCGTTTGCGTTAAGTGTCATTTTGTATGAGATTTTTGACTTTCCAAAACGTCCCGCTTGGCGCGCTGTTCAAAAACCCATACAAAATGAGACTTAACGCAAACGCGTACGTCACGTTTCGCTATCGACTGAATTTACACTAGGGGTACAGTTCAAATATACTTTTAAATATAGAATTTCTTGACGAAGTAGTGCTGAAGCGTCCGTAGAACTCGCTTCTCACCGGCTTGCCTGATTTTCAGCATTACATGAAGAAAAAAAGGTAAATTACCTCCGGCTTCGCTTTACTCCGGTAAGTTTTTAAAAAACGAGCGGTGAAACTGTTTTCATCAGAAATCTTTTTTAATAATAAATTCAAAACATTGTCGACATATTCTGAAATAAATTTCATATACTAAGAAAAAGTGACCGAGGCCTCCAGTGCCCCAGGCTGGAATCGAACCAGCGTCCTCTGCTATTGCGGCAGGTGCCTGAGCCACTCGGCCACCGGGGTCACGGCAGCATTGGTCGATTTTTTCCAAATATATGCATTTCTTACTGAAGGCTTACGGCGCCCCCTAGCCATCTCTAAGGTACAACGGTATAGTTCATACCTTCTAACTTGATCAACTCAGGTGATACCGAGCTAGCGAGAGAAATGGCGCTGCCAATCAATACAATTAGAAGTATTAGAACAAATTAAATTATTTTCAGAAAATATTATAATTTGTTTTTTATTTCAAGTAGAAACACTACTAGTGTTTCTCAATACAATTAGAAGTATTAGAACAAATTAAAATATTTTCTAATTGTATTGTCAACATACTCGCAAAACCTGCAAATAATAAAAAAAAGTGTCCGAAAATGATGTGTATTTGTTTATTCAAAATAAAGATTGAAAAAATAATAGAATTGCCTTTTTTTAGGCCCTTGGGTTGGTGGTAAAGGATAAGCCACACGTTTTATTTTATTCAACTACAAATAGCTACGAGTAAGCAGTTTACTAATATGATCCGGCAGACATTTAAATCTTTATAACAATGCTATGCAAAGCAACTCAAAGTTCAATACAGTGTATCGGAACTCGTGAGAAACTATGTCCAGAACCAATTTGCAAAGCAACTTGCATACTTGCCGGCCGCTTAAAAAAATCACTACCGTGGGGTAACTTTTTTTAAAGCACCCCTCAAAAAACGCACAAGACTTTTTTCGCTTATTCAAATTGCGTAACAGTACCCTCTAGTTTTTTGCCAAACAATGGTTTCTTTTCTTTGGACAAGTAATTTATTTTTATTTTTTTAACGGTCCAGGCTGAATGCCCTGGGGTCATAGGTGAGGATTACTTTGGTTCTCATGGTTTTTTTATAGTTTCTTTATCAATTTCTAGCACATCTGCTGTTTTATAGATTTCTTTGGAAGGAGAGATAAGTGCGAAGCCGCGTGGGAATGATGCAGTTTATGGACATTAGATACATTCGCGGACGATTAAGATTTAGGCCGATTTTTATATTGTTGTAATTTTTTTAGATTTCGATAATATTTGGCTGGCCTAATGAGCTCATTCTAGACATGTTTTGATTTCGTATTTATCAAAACTTGTCTCGAAAAACATGTATGAAAACTCCCCTCGAGCTGTGAAAATATTTCCTACACGTGACTCAGAGGATGATTTTTTAGAACATGCGTTGAAAAGTGCTTACTGCTTACATTGTACAGAATAGGGAACTCTATCTATCTACAAAATTTTATCGAAATAAGTATACCGAAAAAAATAGACAACGTATTACGTTTATGGTGTCTGTCACATAGGTATAGGTAGGTAGGTACCATTTGGTCAGTTTTTTTTAGTATTTATAACATACTACAGTTTTTATTTTAATAGAGTATTTATTGACCGAGCGTTAGCGAAGGTCTACGTTTCAGCTTGGGCAAAAGTGCTTTCGTACTCGTATGTCTGTACTGCTCTGCATGTCGTAGTTAGATAATATTTTTGTGTCGTTTGGTTTTTTGGAAAATGTTCAAAACTGCAAAATTGGCCTAAAGGAATTTAACGCCAGTTAGTAACGGCTCTTAAGCCTATTGTCAAAATGCTGTGATAATGATTCAACGAATTTTTATTTTTATTTTTTTGGCTTATCATTGGTTAAAATAGTCTTTCAAATAGTACATCTATGGACTGCCCCTGATAAAATAAATTTCAAATCGGTTAAACTAGAAACATGTAAGTACAGTCGAAGAAATTGATTTTTTAGCAGTTTAAGGTTCACTTCACATTGGACATTTATTAGCATAAGTATCTACAAGCAAATTTGCTTGAACCGCAAATCTAAATCAATGTTTTTTATTACTTAAATATTTTTATAGTATCCGAGTAATATGGCTGTAGTATATGGACGGACAGTCAGACAAACCAACGAACTGAACTGACGGAAATGACGAAACTAAAAAGGAAATTTTATTGCCAGTGAAGAGGGAAGTATATAACCCGTGATCGTATAATCTTAATATTTTCCATTCTCCATGTTTTTTTTAGTATGTTATTGACACAATGAAAAACTAGGTTTATAGGTTTTCCTTTTTTTTTATTCGCAATACAATTTTTTTAATAAAAAAAAGTGGAACTTAAACCTACAATATATTATGCTGAAGCGATCGACATCAAAATCAAAGTGATTTGTTAATATTTAGTTAGTGGAAAACGTTTTCTCCCGAAAGTGAATTTCATAGAAAAAATACTGTTATTTCGCTAGAATCGCAAAGCTATTCTTCCCCCTGAACCCCAGTCTCATGTGTCGAAAAATGACGATAACGCCTAAGATCTGTCTCACCCTATTCATAATTGTTAGGTAAGGTCTGATAGTTACAATTTATCGGTTAGAGTTGTCCAACTAAACGCCTAAACCGCTCAAATGTCATCGGCTCGTTTAAAATGCCACCGGGCTAAAACAAAAACGCATCGCCCCGTGACGTCACGATAACTCATTTGCGTCCGCGCCCGCATGCACTCGATAATAAGGCCACGTGTGTGCGTCTATTGTTTTGCCGAGGATTTAGTTTCAGTGGGTTAGGTTAGGAAATTTTATATTTTATAGCCTTTTTGTAAACCATGACCGGTTAAATTCTTGAAACTTGGGTTTTGTGAAGTTGATTGAGAAATAAGTTCTTTATTTTCTGAATTTATAGTTTAAACTAAAAGATATGGATACGGAAATAGTACTATACTAACAAATGTAATGAGATTACCGCGTTATAGTATTAATGTAGGTACCTAATACAAGTATGGATTAACCTATCTATTTTGATTGGTATGGTTCTACTTCTTCTTATTATTATTTTTATAAAAAAATATGCCCGTAGCAAACAATTTAGAACTGTTGTCCATTTACTCTAATACCTACTGTTGTAAGAGTTACATATTTACCTACATAGAAGCTAAACGCCTTAGTTACCTACAATATTATATACTTTTTTAATAGACCTTGATGGATGAAACGGAAGCCCGATATACTTATGTATACTCAGCTGAGACATTTTTTTATCGAAGCTACCAAATCATCAAGATCAACAATTACCTTTAATTTTGAGCATTTATCCTCCAAAACCCAACAAAAGGTTGACCCATGCGTTACACATGTCTGTTGCGAATCTTCGTAAGGTACCCATAAAGGATTACCCGTAGCCTTTGTCCCGAGGGACGATCCGTTTTTTTAAACACCACCTGGTCGATTTTTTGGCAATGTCATGTCTTATAGATAAAGTCAATTGATAAAAAATGTACCCAAAGGGTAGTGGACGGGACAGTATAAAATAAGGGTTCATATGTTTTATTGAGTAGCAACTGTTTGATTTGTGGCGAAGAAGATAAGATTTTACCTAAAAATAGTTTTTGTTGTTGATCTGGCCTACCTATAAAACAATTTTTGATACTCGCCGAATGTTGCAGCTGTTTTTGCTGAAGAAACATTCACCGTGTCAACCATTTTGAAAATTTCTATTGCTAAACATAACAGTAAAATGAAATGACCGTGCGAAAAAAATCTTTTGTTAATTTACATATTCAATACCTCTTAGTTCCGGCTGAATGGCGTAACGAACGTTAGCCAAACAGCTAGCATTAATATGACCCCTCAGCGTTTAAAAAAAAACGTCACCCCAGATTTTTTCAACCCTTTTATGCATATCCTGTGTCAGGCCCGTACAGTATTACAAGTCATATTTAAATAATTTATGTCGCAGTTAGTTCGTTAGTGGGTTTGTTTTTGCATCTGCCTGAGGGTATATCTTTGTTTTTGAACTTTTTACACTTTTCGATGTCACATCGCTGAGCAACTATTGTATAAAACACATCTTAGATGTAAATTAAATATTATAGGGACATTATTAAATTATAGAAACGGGACTTAATCGCGTATTAAGTTTTAAATTTACCTCCGACGTTTCGAGGACGGCGTTGTGCCGCCCCGTTTCTATAATTTAATAATGTGTAAAAATCGTGAAAGCATAGATTAGTACTATAGGGATATTCTTACACAAATTGACTAAGTCCCATCATGGTAAGCTCAAGAAGGCTTGTGTTGTGGATACTCAGACAACAATATATATAATATACAAATACTTAAATACGTCCATAGAAAACATACAAGACTCGGGAACAAATATCTGTACTCGTCAAAAAAATAAATGCCCTTACCGGGATTCGAACCCAGGGCCATCGGCTTTATCCACTAGGCCAGACCGGTGTCCAAAATAGATCTTGTTTTCAGTTGAAAGTTTTTCTCTACTTAGTAAACTTATCTATAGCAGCTTCTAAAAACTTTTGAAAACAACATGAAGTAAGTCCTGAAACTGTAAAACTTAGAACCAATATTTACTAATAACCTTAATCATAACAAATCAAGCTATGAATGCCTGAACTTTGACTTTCTCCATCAATCGCACTTTGATGTCTGTAATTTATGCAGCACTGATTTCAATTATAAAATAAGATGGTAAACAATGGCCAGATGGCACAATTGACACATCGGGAAAGTGAAAGGGATGCCCATTGTATCGATGATTGCCGATTTTCAGCGCAAAGATCATGTTATTCTCAGGTGACGAAATCATAGGCCGGGCGGACCGCTTGTAAGTGCGATGATTACATTCTGATTGATATTGTATTATTTATAGGATCGGTTCATATTCATTGGTATTTCATCTCTCTTGAATACTTATATCTGGCATTCCGATTAGAGAAAAAAATATTTTTAGAAAATATATAACCTTAAAGCATAGGCCCTTAGCTTTATTGGTGTGGTCCTCGTTTATTAATTGATAGATGCATATTTGTATTATAGTGTTAAAAAGGAAAACTTAGTGCTATAGAATGTATGTAACTACAATTCGATTTCGTTGCCGAAATTTTTATATTGCAATAATTTTCTTTTAGGTTTAATTTAGTCATATCTTAATTTTAGTTTCCTTATAGTTATTATTATTAAATTTATGATATAAAAAAAATCTTAATATTGCAAACGAAGGCAGGCGTAAGATATTTCTGTTAAGACCACAGCGAACCGAGCTGCGGGCATAAAACGTTAATCGATTGGTTGAGATTCTTCATGACCTAGGCATACCCAGTGACTTAATGTATATCAGCGAGAATGATTGAGCATGAACAAGAATTTGTTATTAAAAATGTATTAGGTTGAAAACAGCATCAGATTTTATAACTACCTAACTAAACTGGGCTCCGACTGTGGAATGAACTCCCCAACAAGATAAGACATTAAGGGAGGATGGTATGAAGTTATTTAATAAAGGAGTTTACAGGTTTTTGAAAAGCTGACAACGCGCATGTGAGATCTGTGTAGTTGCAACCGTTCCGATTATGTGGGTTGTATTGTATGTTAAGTTACCAGTGATGTGGAAAAAAAATCTTAGGTACTTAATTGATTTAGTTTCTTATTATCCTTATCTAATAAAATACATAATAATATTAATTAGTGTAAAATTCTATAGCGCCATAAATCAAATTACATAAAATTTACCGCTTGTTCTGAATGCCAGTTAACGGGCTAATATAGTAAGCTTTTTGTCATTGTTTTTTCTCACCCCTTTAATTTTTTTGTCTTCAGTAGCCCCTATGTTTTTGTCGTAGTTTTTGTAACAACATTGGCCGGATTTTCTTGTCTAGTTTATATTAAATTACCGTTTTTATGACGTAATGAATATGCGGGGATTGTTTAATTTATGCAACTGTGTAACGAAAATGAGCGACTATTATCGTGATGTTTTTTTTTTCTACACCAAACGGTAGCTTTTTGTTTGTTATTGGTATACTTTGATATTGAAATCAGAACTTATTTTTTAAAGCTTCGATTAAATATGCACTATGTTACAAAGATTATACCTACCTGAAATATTGTTTTTTTTTTTTTTGTAAATAACCTGCGTGCGTAATTATTTCTACAACGGTTTTATTATATGGGTATATGTATATATATATTCATAATAATTATAGCAGAGCAAGCGAACTTCAAATACTCGCCATTTTTTTATCTCATCTCATCCCTACATCCACTTCAATCGAAGATTAACAAAGCGCCCAGATGTATCTACCCACAGATCTGCTTTTCAATAGGACTGCGTGAGAAAATTTAAAAAACATACTCGCACATAAAAAAACGCACTTATAGAATTATTAAAAACAAGATGTCCCTTGCACAATGCATGCACCTTGGAGATACGCTAAAAAATGTGCATATGTTTTTATAAACACTACGGGACTTGGGATGTGTGGGTAAAAAATGAGGGGTCGATTTGAGCACGCCTTACGGCGGATGTCAAAGATACGAATACTCGTACTCGGGGACTTATGGTGGTTGGTGGATATGATTATAAGAGCAAATTTTCAATAGAAAAAATAGAAAAAAAATTAAGTTATTTAAAAATCAAGAGTTTATAATATAGTACATATATAATTAATATTTTGTTAGATTTAATTAGGTTAGTCTGTATTTGATCATATCGTATTTACAAATTTAATGATGTATTAACCGTTGAATATTATATTATTTGACTTAACGTTTAATTTTTTCCTTATTATCTGTTATTATTTTTTCCTGCACCAACATACACAAATGTCTGAGTTTGACCCAATGGTTGACTGGTAGAGAATGCCTTTTGGCATTAAGTTCGCCATTTGTACATTTTTCTTTATGTGTGCAATAAAGTTTAAATAAATAAATAAATATTAATAAAATACTATAATAGTATAATGTTCATCTTTTATTCGGAAACTCGTTACTCGTAATTTTACATTGGTAAAATATAAATATATAGGTAAGTATGTGATTTTATGAAATCATACTTTTTGCCAATTAATTATCCACGATTGTAGTTTATTTAAGTGTTCTCTTTTTACAATTAAATATGTGGAACTCATCAAAATTATGATCAGAGATATATATTTTAAGTTTAAGCGCGCATTAAAACGAAAAAAAAAAAAATGTTTCCGAATTATACCTATTAAACTATAGTTTGAGAATCACTGGTTTTAAATACATATCCTTCATAAAGGGCGTTTTTAATAATTTTCCTCCGCGGGATTTTGTTTTCTGAGCTTTTTGTAGCAGGCGGAAGTAAACAGGCAGCTTCCTGTGTTTTATTCTTAGTGGACCGTTCATTTGTGCTTTCTCTCAGGTACCTACTTTTAGGAAACTAATAATTTGTTATCATAATTAAATTATAATCTTGTTTATCTGTTAAACTACTTAGTATTTATATGCTTTTAAATTATGATTTCCCTTGTACGAGTATATGAATTTTTATAAAAAAATATATATATATAGGACGTTCTTATACAGATTGACTAAGTCCTACGGTAAGCTCAAGACTTGTGTTGTGGGTACTCAGACAACGATATATGGAATATACAAATACTTAAATACATAGAAAACACCCATGCCTCAGGAAAAAATATCTGTGCTCGTCACACAAATAAATGCCCTTACCGGGATTCGAACCCAGGACCATCAGCTCCATAGGCAGGGTCACTAC
Source organism: Cydia pomonella (assembly GCF_033807575.1). NCBI lineage: Eukaryota > Metazoa > Arthropoda > Insecta > Lepidoptera > Tortricidae > Cydia > Cydia pomonella. Next base: position 12,561,731 of record NC_084717.1, on the reverse strand, counting down.
CCACTAGGCCGTCGGTTTTATCTAATATAATATACCTCTTTAGTGATAAGACCGCCTGTTGTCTGCCTCTACATTTAATCAATTGTTTCTTTTCTTGTATCTTTTTACTGAGGTGTGCCAATTAAGAGTATTATATTTTTCTATTATTATTGTTAATATTTATAATAAAGGCCTATTATGAATTTATGACGTCTAGTACCTATGAATGGCGCTATGCTAATATGGATAAGACCCAATTAGGGCCCCATATAATAAATTACAGTAATATCTCAGTTCCCAAAAAATCTCCCCGTCATATGACATGTCACATATTTACACTTACCGTAACTTCCTGTCCTAGAGTTTTTTGAAACCCAGTTCCCACAGGCAGGCGCGTTTTTTACCGGTTTTTTTCATGTAGATTAGAATTAACGGTAACGCATCTCCCCTAAGGATAGTTTAATTTATTTCTTCGGGTGCACAAAAGAAGATGCGGTCGTCTTTTGTTTGTCAATGTCATGCTTTAAAAAATACAGTAAGGATGTGCTATGGGACGACTATTTTTTTTCGCGAAATCAAAACTGCATTGATTCTTCGATCGGGATGATGTAATAATAGATTTGGGCGCTATTGCTGCAATTATATTTTATCTTTTCAAGACGTAGGTAATAAATAAATAAATAATAATACAAATTAAAAAAATATATAAATAATGTAAATGGTCTAAAAATACTGAATCGATTAGCAGTTAATTTGAAGATTATTTATCTATGTTAATACATATGGTATGTCCTTGACCATTATCACTACGAGTATAAGGAATTACAAAAATCTGCATCTGAACAAGTCACAAAATTTAAAAAAAGTGCCTTCTAATTTGATTCCAGGAAGACTTTCCTTGAACAATAACAAAATATTTTTTTTTTACAAAAAAACTATCACCCGTTAAGAGTAGAATTATGCAACGCTAAGTTGCATAAATCAACTACGTAATTATTTTTTTGCGACAACCGTGTTACGAGACGTTATTTTTGTAAACAATGAGTTCCACAAAAAACAATCCGCACATCAAACCCCAAAGGGTTCTTCAAATTAAACCGTCATTAGAAATTTTCATAAAAAAAAACGCTAACCTGAGAAAATTAAACCTACGGTTTTTTACGTGCAAAAACAGGTTCGAACAATATTGCGACCGTTGCTGATTTGCATGTTCGTTTTTTGAATTCGAAATTTTTAATATTTTTTTTCGTTTTTTATTCAGCCAGGAAGACCCGGACACCATATAATTAAGAAAAAACTACCGCAGGCCTATTCTGGCGGGTCTTTTATACCGGTCAGGTAAAGTGCATAAGTGTTGGATGCAACAATGCACTCCGGATTTCCTCTCTCTAATACGAGTGCCGATCGTCGGCTCACGTGCAGATTTTGAATACGAATCTCACGATTTTCCATGGGCGTGATTGATTTCGGAGATAGCCTTGATATGTTTTTGTCGATCGATTATATTATCCTACAGGGCCGCTTCCGATATAGAATACGACGTAAAATTAATTGAGATGATGTCCGGAGGAAAGGAAATCGATACCAATAATTTGAATCATGGAAAATTCTATATCATATCATTTTGAAGAAGTGTAACTTAATACTGTCTATGATATTAACCAGATAGTTTAAGTACTGACCGCTTAGCAAGATTTGCGTTGTTGCACACGACTCCATGCCTAATTGAAGTCGCTCTTGAGATATGGAGCGCGCGCGACAACGCAGGTCAAGGGGCCCTCTGATTACTAGTTCGCCGGACGATCGGCCGGCCAGTTATATGCTATTGTCAGCTTTTGCGAATAACTAACAGGCCGATATGACTGGCGAACTGGTAATCAGTGGGCCCCTTTTTGCTAAGCGGTCAGTATGAAATGACTATAAAAATGTAGTTCAGTGCAAATCTATCTACAACTTTTATGACAAGAACAACCATTTAACATTTCTTTCCCGTTTATGAAATATATTATGAATTAAAACTATGTTAGGCGTAAACAAATTCTATTTAATAATTTGCCTTAAATCGATTGATTCAAATCAAGCAAACGCGTAATCAAGACGTTTTTAAACCAATATCAATACGTCAATATTTCTTTCAACAATAAGCTCATTTACCGTCTTGGTCTTGTTCGCAAGAACTGCTTGTAGGAAAAAACCTTCGAAACAAAACTTTCTACCTTAACAACTAAGGGGAACCCACTAATTACCAGTTCGCCGGACGATATCGGCCTGTCAGGTATTCGCAAAAGCTGACAGGCCGATAGCGTCCGGCGAACTGGTAATCAGTGAGCTCCTTAAGAAATCTCTTCCTCTCTCTCCTTAAAATACAATTATGCAATGCAAAATATTTTCGCACAACGAAAATGCATTATTTGTTACCTAATTTAATCTAGCAATAAAAAAATGACAAAGCGCAAGAAAGTCAACAAAGCCACCCGTAAATTATGGCGATTATGCAGCGGCACGGCTTACGTCCTCTTCCTGGCTTTTAGGACCATAAATTTCATTCCTAGCAAGGTGGTCTGACAAATTTGCGGTCGCTGCTAACTACTATTTCGTTACTATCCTTTAGAAGACCACAGAGTAACTTCGCTTCAGAAAAAAGAGCGAGTCACTCGCAGCTCGTAAAACGATTACTATTGCATATTCCTAATCTGTGTCCATTCAGTTTTAAAACTTTTAAAGCAGCCGCCTGACCAAGGTGACATCGACAAAAAAAGGACAATCGATTTTCGACAAATAATGTTTGAGCGGAAACATTCGTTTGGACATCGAGCCCTTTTTTTGTGGACTCCCGGAGTTTTGTAATTGCCGCATAATTGTTTTGGGACGACACTTATCTTTGTTGTTGTTTTGACTGTCCACAATTAAACAGTAGTGCTGAGATTTATGGACTCAGTGAGCTGTTGACATGGTTGCAATAATCACTGTTTTGTTAAGAAGAAAGAGTGATTTAGCGTCCTATTGTCATCTTTTGAATTTACATGTTAACGCTTTTGCAAAATACAAATGTGTCTACTTTCCTTTATTTTTTCAATATAGATCAAGGCAACTTGAATGGAGAAAGTAGTAATGTAAAGAGGTGAAATTAATACCTATACATGTATGTATATATATGTGTACCTGTGTGTGTGTGTGTGTGTGTGTGTGTGTGTGTGTGTGTGTGTGTGTGTGTGTGTGTATGTGTATGTATTATGTATATCTCTCTGTAAATGTTATTTTGAGGTTGTGCAATAAAGAGGATTTGTATTGTATTGTATTGTATACCTGCCTTCGAGACTTGATGTATATGTGCTCCTCTAGTCAGAGCTATTTCTCAGGAGTGTGTGTAACAAATCAATAATGTTTAATACTAATGTAACAAATTTAATTTTATAATCATAGAAATATAAGCATGAAAACAACATTATAATACCAAAAATACCAATTGTAGGTACGAAGCGAAAAAAAAAATCTATTTTTTTTTTATATTTCGGGTACGAATTTAACAGATATAGAAAGGGTTATTACCAGGGACCAAACATGGCTTGTCCGGCAGCAACAACTGGCTTGCCAACCTACTAACAGTTTTATTTAGAGCCCGTGCATGTAAAATATGATTTGGACAATTTCAAAAGTATAACCTTTATTAAATTATGGGTCTATAATCGGTCTCATTACGGCCCGGATATGTTTGTTCTACATATTTGTATTTATTGTATACTAGACGAACTCATTATGCATCGGCGGGCGCTAGTATTTGTTCAACTTGTAACTCCCTAAAAAAATTAGAACTGTTGGGATGTAAAATGAACTAGGTACTTACATTTTCTTGTGAATAGCTAGGTATCTACTTAGTTTATAATATTAATAAGTAAAACACCACAGAGCTTTTTTTTTCAAACCGGCACTGAATTGCTAACGACCAGACAAGTTTTTTGGTGTCAAAGCACTTTTTAGTATCGATCCCGAATTAATAACTTTACCCCGTTAGGAACAATAAATAAAAAACCGGACAAGTGCGAGTCGGACTCGCCCACCGAGGGTTCTGTACTTTCAGTATTTTTTGTTATAGCGGCAACCGAAATACATCATCTGTGAAGGTGTAGGGTCCCGTTTTTCCCTTTGTGTACGGACCCTAAAAAGAGACAGTAAAAACAATTACGTCGAATTGAACTTCTAATGCGAATCCGTAAGCTCAAACGCCATAATCGTATTTCCCATTCGTATTGCATCATATTCTCCTTGCATGATTCAAAACATACGTAACTAAGAATCCGTGTGTTAGAAGGTAGGTAGAGAATAGTCGGGTAACGTTTACTGGCAATCTCAGGTAATTATTCGTGATTCGTACGCCGCGGCCTGACCGCAGCGTCACGGCGGTCATGCTTGGCCGGCCGTCACATAGCGGCGGGACCTAGGTACTGGATGAGATACGGAGGCGTATTCTGATTTTAATAACAGGTCATCCATTTGATCTGGATTTGTTATGGATACGATCTGTTAGTGTCAAAAGTGACAAATGTCGAATGAAGAAATCTTCAACCAGATACGTCACTTTTGACTGAAAGATCAAATTTATAACCTGTTATTGCAATCAGAATAGGTACGCTTCCAGGAATTCTAGTTGAAAAACGACTATTCTTAAAAAAATAGTAGTAGTACGGTCGCCAAATCTCAAAAGCCCTCTAGAAACACGATTTAATTGACTCGGCTCGGCCTTACCCACAACCGGTATCAATGTGTTCGGACAGTTCTCCTGATCACCGTACATGCGGTAGTAAAGCGGAAAAATGGTGGAGGGGATAGTAATGACGTCACAAAGATGGCGGCCGGACCTATTCTTTTTGGCGGTGTATCTCGAAAACCACTTAACCGATTTTAATCATCGAGGTGTCAAATAATAGCTTATATTATGGAGATTATTTCCTTTTCTACAAACATTTACGTGAAACCTATAGGAAAAAAAATAATCACAAAAAACAGTTTTTTTATAAAATTATTATTTTTTATTTTGTAAAAATCTCCGTAAATATTAGCATTTCGCAAATTTTGTTTAATATAAAACATATTGCTTCATTATCAAGGAATATAATGAGCCTTAAAACATACAGATCGAGTAATAAACAATGAAGCTACACTCATTTATTTGCGCATAGGTAACGATAACTGGCTTTTACCGGTCGAAACTGTGGTGACTGTTACGATACGTATTGAATGGAATTTATAGAGTATCGGTTTTAATTACTGAAATTATAATGACAATTATAAAAACCAGACACAATAATGTTACCTTACTTCGACGTTTAGTCTCTTTTTTCGTCTTAATCATTGGTAGGTACATATTTCTTTTTAGTTAAAAATTTTATACAGGGTGAACTTTTAACCACCAGTCATACTCTGCGCAGCGACTTTATAGGTCATACTGAACAACTTTTACTATTAGTAGTCCCCAAGCCGCTCCGAGGCCAGATTTAATTGACTCAGCTCGGCCTTACCCACAACCGGTATCAATGTGTTCGGGCGTTTCTCCTGATCACCGTACATGCGGTAGTAAAGCGGAAAAATGGTGGGAGGGGATAGTAATGACGTCACAAAGATGGCGTCCGGACCTATTCTTTTTGGCGGTGTATCTCGAAAACCACTTAACCGATTGTATTCATCGAGGTGTCAACTAATAGCTTATATTATGGAGATTATTTCCTTTTTACAAACATTTACGTGAAACCTATAGGAAAATAATAATCACAAAAAACATTTTTTTTTATACATTTGGTTGGTCGGTTTGTCTTATGTTTTAAAGCAGTAAAATCTTTCAAGTCGAAACACAGTATAAATATACATTTTGTTGTCTAATCTAAAAGTATGATGTTAATTGTTTAAGACTGATTAGTGATTACTGAATTAAATAACATGCTATTTGTTATTTTTGTTTTATTTTTTAAATCAGGTATTAATTTATTCACTATGTATCACTATACAGGCAAAATGTGTATCATAGTTGGTCTGTAAGTACTTACTACTTGTGTCGAATATAGGTATAAGATGAAATTTTAACCACCAGCCATACTCTGCGCAGTGACTTTACAGGTCATACTGAACAACTTTTATTATGGGACCAATGCCGAATCACGCAAGAAAATTTGGATCTGGAATGACACCCACTGGCTGTGCCCTACCACACAAAGCGAGATGACATTCACAATGCCCATACCTCTCTTTTGGACGTAGTTTAAGGACGTACCCGGGTCCATGACGCATGCTCGCCACACCGCTGCTTAAAATAAGCTGACGCACCGTAAATTGAACTGCGTAAAAATCGCAAAAAATATTACACGGAGATCTTATGGCAGACACCGTACCGGTGACGTAAAAGACGCAACTGTTTTGCGAACAAAAAAGATTCGCGTGAAGCACGTCACTGCGATTCCGTACCGTCACCGTTTTTTAAACAGTGGTGTGGGGAGCATGCGTCAAAAACGGTACGCATACGACGCGTCACTGCGATTCCGTATCGTGACCGTTTTTTAAGCTGCGGTCTGGTCGCACCTTGTATTGTATTGTATTGTATTCGGGCGATTTTTCCGCAACTCGACGACTTGCGCCTATTTTGCGTGATATGTTGGGGGTGGGCTAGTCCTGCCAGCCCAGCTCCTCGAGGAATCCTATCAAACCTTTGATGTTGAGTAGGACCTCGGGGAGGTCTCTCGGAGATCCGAGATGTTTAGCCCTGTATGGAGTCACTCCGCTGCATTCCAGCACCACGTGAGAGGCTGTTTCTTCTGTCTCCATGCAACCTCGGCACAGGGGACTGTCTGTGACACCTGTTGTGAAAAGATGTTTGTTAAATAGTCCATGACCTGTTATGACACTGGTTACCATACTCAGTCGGACCTTCCCTAGTTGCAGGAGCGCCCTTGTGAGTTTTCCGTTGATGCCAGGCATGGCTTCTTTTGCCTGTCTGCATCCAGTCTGGTTCAGCCAGTGTTCTGTGTGTAGTTTCCCTGTACGTGCCAGCAGCATTGAGCGTACCTTGCTAAATGGTATCGGAAGAATCGGTTCCGGACCAATCGCCCCCGCATTCGATCCTTGCCTGGCAAGCTCGTCCGCAGCATCGTTACCTCGGGATCCACTGTGTCCCTTGATCCATTGTAGGGTGATCTTGTTATTATGACATACCTCCATTAGTCGTTCGTGGCATTCGTGTATAAGTTTGGATGTAACTATATGGCTATTTAGAGCCATTAAGACTGCTCTACTGTCGGAGAGTATGCGGATGGAGGATCCTACTACCTTCCTTGCAGTGATGGCAGCCGCCGCGTTTATGATGCCCATGCACTCAGCTTGGAATACCGAGTTATGGGCTCCTAGCGGAGTGGTGATCGACATGTTCAGGTCTTCTGAGAAGGTTCCAGAGCCCGATCCGCTGTTTGTTTTGGACCCATCAGTGAAGATTCTCAGCTCCCGGGGATTGAGTCCTTCATGATTGTCGTCCTCATATAACTGTATTTACACAGGGTCTTCCGGGGCTGAAGAGGAACGTGCGTGTCTTGCCAAGGTGTGTGAGCCCCATCGCTGTATATGTGGAATGATGGTGGAAGCGAATGGACACCATGGCCTGAGCTGCTCCCGGTCTGCGGGGCGGTTCCCGAGACACCATGCGATCAATGATTTAATACGTCGTACCATGGTCTCGGCGAACGTGCCTTGCATTCTGGAGCCTCAAGGCTTAAGCCGTACAGACGGCAAGCGCCCCGATGGCCTAACGCTGGTTCCATGGGCCAAAGGCCGCTGCTTGCTGTGGGATGCAACTTGCGTGAGTACATTTGCGCCTACTCATCTTGCTCCCACTAGTAGGTTGGCAGGCGCAGCCGCGGAAAATGCCGCGAGGCTCAAGCGATTAAAATATGCCAACCTGGAACCAGCGTACGATTTTGTTCCGGTTGCGGTCGAAACGGCTGGGCCGTGGTGTTCGGAGGCGAAAAAATTGGTTAGAGATTTGGGGCGGCGTCTACGTGACAGAGGGTGCGATCCCCGTTCAGGCTCCTACTTAGTCCAACAAATATCGCTTGCCATCCAGCGCGGCAATTCCGCGAGCATTTTTGGTACTTTTGGACTGGGGAGTCGGAATGGGGTGGATATTTTAAGTAGGGCAGTATATTAATTAATTGTGTTTTTTTTTTGTTTTTTTTTTTTTTTTTTTAGTTTTAGTGTTTTTGTTTGCTTTTTTTTTGTCTTTTATGTACATGCGTTTGGTTTTAAGATTTTAAGTTTAGACATAGTGATTTTTGTGTATGTAATGTTATTTGTATTATCATTAGATTGTATATGGACTGTATTTTGTACCTTTTATCGAAGATAGCTTGTTTGTGAATCCGGTCCGTGCCTGACCTAAGCACTGGAAATTCGTCATACACCTTTTCCAGGCATTTTGTGTGAAGAGCTCCTGTGATGTTAGACCATATCTTGAGGGTTCGCAACCTTACCGCTGAGAGACTGGCCTCTTGCTGTATGTGTAGGTGCAGCGGTGGAAGGTTTAGCATGACCTCCATGGCTGCAGTCGGGGTAGACCTCGTGCAGCCAGTGGTGGCCGCGCATGCGAGCCTTTGAAGTCTTTGTAGTTTGTCTCGTACGTTGCCTAGGTTTGTTCTTGGCCACCAAACCAGAGCACCGTAACAGAGTAAGGGGCGGATTATCGTCTTATAGAGCCAGAGGGTAATTTTCGGGTTGAGTCCCCACCTCTTACCAATCATCCTTCTGCACTGCCAGAAGACAACTCCCGCCTTGTCTATCCGTTTGTTGATGTGGTTGTTCCAATTGAGTTTATTGTCGTGAGTTAGTCCTAAGTACTTAACTTCATCGGACAGCTGTAGCTCAGTTTGGAAAAGTGTTGGTCTGGTAAAGTTGGTCGCACCTTTATAGGTATGGGACAGTCAAAATTTTTTTCGCGATTTCGGAATTGGTCCCATAGTAAAAGTTGTTAAGTATGACCTATAAAGTCGCTGCGCAGAGTATGACTGGTGGTTAAAAGTTCACCCTGTATAAATTTTTTAAGTAAAAAGAAATATGTACCTACCTATGATTAAGACGAAAAAAGAGACTAAACGTCGAAGTAAGGTAACATTATTGTGTCTGGTTTTTATAATTTTCATTATAATTTCAGTAATTAAAACCGATACTCTATAAATTCCATTCAATACGTATCGTAACAGTCACCACAGTTTCGACCGGTAAAAGCCAGTTATCGTTACCCATGCGCAAATAAATGAGTGTAGCTTCATTGTTTATTACTCGATCTGTATGTTTTAAGGCTCATTATATTCCTTGATAATGAAGCAATATGTTTTATATTAAACAAAATTTGGGAAATGCTAATATTTACGGAGATTTTAACAAAATAAAAAATAATAATTTTATAAAAAAACTGTTTTTTGTGATTATTTTTTTTCCTATAGGTTTCACGTAAATGTTTGTAGAAAAGGAAATAATCTCCATAATATAAGCTATTATTTGACACCTCGATGATTAAAATCGGTTAAGTGGTTTTCGAGATACACCGCCAAAAAGAATAGGTCCGGCCGCCATCTTTGTGACGTCATTACTATCCCCTTCACCATTTTTCCGCTTTACTACCGCATGTACGGTGATCAGGAGAACTGTCCGAACACATTGATACCGGTTGTGGGTAAGGCCGAGCTGAGTCAATTAAATCTGGCCTCTGAGCGGCTTGGCGACCGTACTATAGTGTGACTACACATACATTTAATAAAAAATATTTGATTTGTTTCCTACCTAGTTGGATAAAAGCGACACATTTTAAAGAAACCTGATAAAGACAGATTCTGTGTCTTGAATAATGACCACGTGCCGAATACTGCAGGACGGGAGAGTCCAACAAGGTCACCTAAAAATCTGGTCAAAATGACAGGAACGTATTGGATACCTAAGAGCAACCCACGATCGATGGGTAAATCCTTACTAGAGACGTGTCCACGATTGGTGTTCCGGCAGGTATGACTGATGTATACCTACGTAATTAGGTGTGTATTTGCAAAAAAATCTTGAAGTAGGAACAATTTATTAATAACAAATATCCTGAAAAAGAGGAAGAATATTTTCCAAGCGACATCTTCAAGGTAGTCGACGATAACAGTAAGTATCAAACCGCATATAATGTCTTGAGACGCCACAAACAAATAATTTAATCTGATATAGCTCCAAGGTATTAAAGAAACGGTGACGCTTATCTTTGCGGTTGGACGTACAATTGTTAAGATACTGTTAGAAACGCCCTTAACATATAATAATCTACTTGAGTAAAGTGCTTAGATAATTAGTGAATACTAGCTTTTGCCTGTGACTTCGTTTGCGTGGAATGGTGATGATGATTGATAAAAACTATATTATACAATTATCCTTCCCCGAGCGTCAGACTAACTCAATGAAGTGCGGAGTCATCTAAATAAAAGCGGTTTATGTGTAACAGATAATTAATAAATAAAAAAGCCTCTTATTTCATGCAAGTAAGAAAAGTTACACAATATTAAAAGAAAATAAGAAAAAATAAAATTACTATTATATTATTAAGAGGAATTCCTAGTTGTGATTTTTCCATACAAACGCTCTCGACTGTTTCCTCCCTGGATTTTTAACCTAGAGCAATGATTTTTTCAAATAAGATCAATATCATCAATATCTGTGCCGCTATGTTTTGCTTTTTTGGATTATTTTATTTTGAAGAAAATTACAGCGCCTCGAAAATCGCAAAAACGGCTTAATTGAATTGGCTGTAAAAAAAGGCACAGTATACAAATATGACAACAAATATCCAAAAAATCAAAACATAGCGGCATAGATTATTTCTTCCTCTTGCAATTTCCAAAATTTCATAATGATTGGTTGTGATTTGGAGGAGGAAACAGTCGAGAGCGAAACCACGATTTTTGAGTTTTTTGCGTGTGAATTTCGGTCCGAGCTGCAGTTGTCCTCATCGCACGAATTGGAGGCGGAGACAGTTTCTAAATATACGTACACAGAAGGAATAGTGATGGGCATAACATCCTTATTAGGGATTGCAGAACCGGTACTGTTTTAAAGAACCGGGATTTCCCGGTACTTTCGGAGCTGGTCTAATTATTTCATTATTTTAAATAAAACGACAGCATTTTGCGATTTGACCACCTTTCGTATTATAATTTAATAATCACATTTTCTTTTACTACGTATAATCACAATAAACAAGTCAATTTTTTTTAGAAATATGGTATTTTACATTGCTCATACTTGTGCGTCACAAGTAAAAGATAACTACATTGATGTTTGCCACTAGATAGCAAATTCAATGAAATTACATTGACAAGGGGATTTATATACATATAAGTATCGCAGTCGTATTGTATAATCCGCCGTATTACATTACGGCTAGCCGATATCAAAATAAGGGCCATTTTGAAATGCGGCGGTTCAACGATTAAGGTATGTTGGGTAAATACCGGATGCGGGTGAAGAACGTAGGACATTCATTTCTCCCTAATTTGGCTTTATTTTTTAATATTGGCAACATTGTGTAAGACGCCATTTCATTGCGCCTCGACTGCCAGTGTTCCCGCGTCGCTCAGGGAGTCGGGCTTGTGCTATGCGCAATCACAGAGAGCAAGGTAAATTTCGCGAATTCTTTCTTCTATCCGATCTTCGACCTGTAATTTATTTTGCGTATTGTGATGAAACTGTGTTTGTTTTTGTAATTGTGTTAACAGACTTAGCACTGCTGTAGACCGCTATCTGATCTTGACCCTTCCAGGTAAAGATCGGAAAGAAACAATCCGATCTTTACCTATTTCAAAAACAGCAGTGATTGTCAAACTTTAAATTTTCTTCAATTTACCTACTGACCTACTTAATTATCACATTTATTGTTTTCTTGATCACACTTTCGTACCATTATTTTTATCCAGTACCACTACCAGCGCGACGGTAAATCAAAAGGAAGAGATTTTGGCAGTGTATTTTGTATGTTTGTATATTGTATGTGTATGTACACCTACGTACTGACAATGTAATTTTTTTAATTTCCGCAACCCAAAGGTTGCCTGGAAGAGATCGCTTTTTAGCGATAAGACCGCATGTTGTTTACCTGTGCTTATGTTTCTGTTTTCTTTTATTGAGGTGTGCAATAAAGAGTATTTATATTGTATAGGGAAGATGATACATGTTGAATTGTATAACAAAATCGAGTAAAATAGATAGCAAGTGAGCAATTTTTCGCAATAAAGTACCTACACATACGGATGCATATGTAGATGTGCACGCATACATACATAGCTAGTTTAGGATACAAAATAGAGATAGGGCTTCGAAATTAGTTTCCTTAAAATGCTTCAAGAGGGCTCTCTTTTCCTATATATTTACTTTACTCTTTACATACGATCCTTACATTTTATAAAAAAAATGATTGTATATCAACTATATATATATACATAATTGAAAAATTATACCAATAAAATCGCAATTTTAGTTATTTTCCATACTTCAAGATGGGCTCTCAGTGAGCTCAACGTGGGGTGGGAGGGCGTTAGGGTCGGGAACGCGCATGTAACTCCTCTGGAGTCGCAGGCGTACATAAGCTACGGATACTGCTTACCATCAGGCGGGCCGTATGCTTGTTTGCCACCGACGTAGTATAAAAAAAACCTTGACCTTTTTAAAGAACTACTTAGTCTTTTTGATTTCTAAGTTTGATTCTTATTTTTTTGGCGACCTTCATTAAAAATGAATGGGCACGATTATTTTTTATTTTGATTTTTGTCCCTCCTACTTAAGTACTTAATATCTTCCAGTACATTCCTTTCAATAAACAATACATTTACACTTTCACTAAACCTGTACAGTTCACGAGATCTTAAATTGTCAAAACTTCGAAACCTATCTATTATTTTAGTGGTTTTTCTTACTTTATTACTTCGGGTAAATCTTACAATAAGAGGTTTGTTAGCACATTGTTTACTTATCAAATTGCCTTATGACATAGGTATCAAAGTTTGAGAGCCACAATTTTACCAATTGTTGTATCAGGGTTAAGATCGGATACAATAATACGAAAAAAAAACTTTCGTTTTAAGTTTGTAATTACTGGTGGTGGGGTAGACACCGGACCTATTTCTTTGTGATACCTTATTCTCTTTCCATTAGATGCAACTTTTTTTCACCATCCGATGTTCTCCCTTGAAGGCAAAACACTCGTTACACTAAAAAAACGTATGTCTTATCTTTACACACTACACAGGTACAAAACTGAACACGTTCTATATTGAAGATGACCAAAATTCCGGCCGAATCTACGGTTATTCGCTCCGTACTTCAAGAATCTGTCACGTGCTGAGATCTCGAAAAAACATTTTCTCACGAGTTCTCTCAATTGGTCCCAAAATTGTCCGGCATTACCCCAACATACTTTATCCAGATTGTCATTGCGATACGTCATCAATAAGGTGGCCCAAGTTTAGCCCCATCGTACTACAAGTTAAATAGATTGTAGTTTAATCATATATTTATACCTACTTACAAAAACGGATAGGTACAGTCAAGTGTAAAAATATGGGTGTACACATCTTACTCAAAAATATGTCCCATAGCATCTTATTCCAGTGTAGTAAGAGCGTAGTACCATATTTATGAGACGATTCTTTCGATAGATATTTTTGCACTTGACTGTACGACGACGACCGAAGCAGGGACATCATTCTTTTTTGCAGTTTTTACCTATATGGTAATTAATAGATACAGTATAATATAAAAATGAAAAACAATATTATTTGATAACAACAAAAACAACTTGCATCGGGCAGCGCAGGATAAATTCCGTTCGGCTCGCGGGCGATGTCTACGGAACGGCGCGCAATGAGCGAGCGGTCGCGTCTCGCATCTGTGTGCGCGCACTCACACTTAGATAGCTCCCGCTCCCGCCCACCGCAGCGCGACAGAAACATAGCTTCAAAAATTCGAGATTTGAAAAGTTGCTCAGCTAGGAATTGCTCTTAATTATGCTGTGTGAATATTTTTGTATATCTTCATATTAACTTAAACAGAGTAAAATGTACAAACACAATACAAACTTAAACTAAATATCTATATGTAATATATAATATATCTTATGTTTTCTTAGTTTTATTCCTCCTCAGGTGAAGTAATATTTATAATATAAGTAGGGAAAATATAGTTAAACACACTCTAAGATAAATTTAACTGTCTAATTATGATTTAAATGACACGACATGACGAAAGGACGGACCGCCTAAGCTGGTATATACAGTATGTATGTATGTACAGTATGAGGTTCTTCAAAAAAGTAGTGTACAGATTTTTAAAGGGTCGGCAACGCGCATGTAACAACTGGGGAGTTGCAGGCGTCTATAGGCTACGGTGACTGCTTACCATCAGGCCGGCCGTATGCTTGTTTGCCACCGTCGTGGTATTAAAAAAAAAGTCCGATTATCATAAACCCTATAAAGCAAGTGCACTTCTATAGCAGCTCTCGGTAATTTATTAGCAGAACTACATACCTACTTAACATTCCATATCTTTAAGCGCTCTCGTATGCCGAGATCATAACGCGAGAGGTTAAACTGCCACCACCTATGAAATGATTTTGCCTATAAACCAGGTAAGCGTGTAAGCGTCAACTTTACTAAAAAAAATTAGTTCAGGCAAACCTGACCCACTTAGCTACTTCTGCAGCTGACTGTACCATAGAATCCGTTACTACAATAGTTTCCCCATTTACACGGACTTCATCACGGCCCACCACAACACTTGACATCAATTACAGAACCAAGGCATCGCTCTAAAACAAAACGACGTAAGTGTAACGTTTTTTATACACTGTTATAGCGTTTCGTTGTTAGAAGGCACACGAAGGTGTTCTCACGAAGGGAAACCGACCGCAGTATGCGAGTACGTTTCGTTTCAGATTTGGTATTGCACGTCTGGACATGATAGCTGATAGTTGACCGCAAGTCGCCACATAACAGCGAATGCTTTCAATTGTTTGGCTTTCGTTGCTTGGCAAAGTATTTCTCGGTTACCAAACGGGTATTATGTTGGATTATAAGAACAATTCTTCAAGTATTATTGACACTATCGTCAATAGGTCATCCACATCAATTAAGTTCTACCCAAAGTTCAGGAACATAAAGTATTTTTTTTTTACTTTTATCAACATTAAGAGTTCTCCCCTTTTCTATAATTAATGCTTCTATGTAGGTATACAAATAATTAACTCATTGTCCACAGGAGTGTCATTTTTTTGTTTAAAATCTATGAGCGCGTAATTTATAGAATGGGACAGTCAAGTAATAGATATTTACATTCAGGCAGTTTTCAATTTCTAAAGATTTTTAATTCATGAAATAGTTACTAATTCAAATAGGTATATTCATTACAAGACAACCCCAAAGAAAGAATTAATATTTCTACTACAGTCAGATAGTAGATCTGTCAATAAATCTAAAGATTAAAAAAATATAGGAATAATTAAAGGGATAATAAAAAATATATAACACTCTCAGATAGCTTTTTTTGCAGAGTCTGTTGAAAGATTATTATTTAGTTAGTTTTTGGTAATTAAATACTACACATGTATGTCTAAATACTTTAAATATACCAACACGGTGTAATCATGTAAAATTGTGTCGTAATGTTACTAGAATAAAACTCTTGCGTGTGGTCCAAAGGTGACGGCGTGAAACAATATTTGATCAGGTATTTGATGAGACTGGAAACTGCCAGTCGAAGGAAAGAGAGAGGAAAAGAAATAGCGATAAAGGAAAAGTGATACTATAATGAATACTAAGTGTGATGTTTTTATATTGAAGCCGGTTGTTAAGCACTGTGGTTCGATTCGTCACGTCATCTTTACATAGATCTTAAGTTTTTTTCCTTGCTAAAACAAATTATGTTGAGTTGAGGAAAATTTACACAATAGTTATTTCAGCTTCAGTGACTTTCTGGCTCGGAATCCCGCCAGTTCTGATAGAAGAGCTGAAGGTCAAAGACGAGTGTCAGTTTATTTTGCGCCAGACGCTCGAATAGTTTCTACTTGTGGATAAGTTTCAGACGGTATGAGGATGGGATGCTTCAACAAGCGACTGTATTAATTATTAAACTTCCGCCTTGCTTATTATGTCTATAGTTACATTGGTTAGCTTTACCTTGCAATAAGCTGGAAATCTGTGGTCGAGTTTGACCTAAATTATCCTGGATGCATAGATTATGGCATCACGTCTCCTGGTAGGTTTTCGGAAGAAGTATAGCACTTTGTCTTATATGGATTCCTCTATAGAGACAATGATCAAGACATAATACATACATAGTACAGAAAACGAGCCAGTGGAAATAAAGTTCGTAGGACTCAGACTGAGGAAGAGATGACGGGACGACTTGGATACGTTTCAGCGGGATTGGCGGGAACTTGCTCAGCACAGGGAGGATTCGAAAGCGAGAGGGGAGGCCTTTGCCCAGCAGTGGGACACACAAATAGGCTAATAAAAAAAGGGACTCTTCACCACAAACCACACCCGCTACCCGCTACCTCCTAAACCTCTGCCTAGCCAAGACGGAGATGTATTTACGAGCGGGCTTTCCAGTCGTCGCGGTCACCGAATCCTTAAGCAAATACTCACTGATAACACTCTGATTACAGAGTCCGATGATATCACGGCGGAGATTGTTTTCTCAGACTGTCATTTGTTTAACACGCGTCACTCTTGCGTCGTGTGAAATGACCGCTAATGGGGAAGGACAAATGTTGCACAGGTATATAGTTTGCAAAATAAATTCCTAAGGGTCACTTGCACCATCCAGGGTTAGCCACTAAGTTGGAGTTAACCGTTAACACAGGGATAAATTGAATTGGTAACTGCGGGTTTAACCGGTTAACCCTGACTTAGTGGCTAACCCTGAATAGCGCAAGTGGCCCTAAAGCGTTCACCTAATTTCAAAATCAAAAAGTGTACGAGCTGTAAATTTTCTAGAAAACATTATATGAAAACGTTGATCAGATCTATTTATCGTTAAATGCTGTTAATAAATTTATAATGTTTACAGATATAACCAATGGCCATTCCTTAACCTATGCAGACTTTACTTCGATTCGACACTTATATTATTGTAGTACAAATTAAATATTCAAAAAACTTCCACAAACCTCTCAGACAAACTGTCAAACATACTTTGTAACATCTACCCAACGTTACGAAGTCTCGCTCCAATGACCAGTCCGACAGAGTCATAAAACTGAATAACGCATGTGACAGAACGACCATTGTTCAATGAAAAATAGGTCAATTCTTCAAGATTATACCATTCAACTACTCACTGAGTACACACAAAAGCACCTAAAAGTGCAAAAATCCACGAACGCATCATTACATTCGCGTTAAATTTTGCAAAAAATTAAACGTTGGTGGTCTCGATTTTACGACGCGAAATAATGAAAGCACCTATGTGTTCTATTTTATTATAATAATAGAGTAGATTCTTATTTACAAGTTAAAACGGCTTATGTCCTGCGCACGTTTTAAGGCATTCTCATATAAACGCCTGATGCGTTGCTTGCTTTGAAGTAAAAGGGTCATATGTCCTGGGTTATTATTCCATCCAAGCGCATGATTTCCTCATCGGATCAATATAATGTGAGACATCGAAATGCTTTAAACCTGGGCCTTAGCATAGGTCACATTGAGGCTTTGCTCCAAAAACCCTTGCTCGAGGCATTTTTCATAGATTCGATTCAGGGTAGTTCGACGGCGGAGGCGAGTGTTCGTTAAGAGGAAATATTACTCGGTTTATGTCAATACAAGAACTTCGATCTTGAAACCGATTTGTTTTCTAAAACTGATCCTATCTATCACATTTTCATTTGTAAAATTATGACCAGTAGGTATTTCTATGTTAGTTTGTTAGGTTGAAACGCATACTTCTTCGTGATGGGAACAACACTACATCCAAGTAAGATGCATTTGAGTTGCGTCCTTTAGATCCGCACCAGGATAATAATGGTGGCCGCCTGTTCGCCGGTGGTCGGATTATGGAGCAAAGCCACGGATTAGACCACATCGACACGTGTTGCCTTTTGCTTTGGAGTGGCTTTAGGGCCTTTAGGCAGTTGTTTGCATCATTGTACTTGCGTAGATAACGCAATAGATTTTTTTACATGTTCAAAAAAATACCACGAATTTCTGTGGTAGCTTCAGTCACGTTTGAAAATATCGATACGAACAAAGTCCCAAAAATATGCATACACGACCTTATTGCCCATATATTAAAGTGTAGATATACATATTTTTGGCACTTTGTCGTCCGTATTTCGTTATAGGTACATACCTAATTTTCACACCTACATTTATTAGAGAAAATCTAATTTTTGTTTTACATGGTTTAGCTTTTAAAAGACGACGTGCTGTATACAATCTGTAACCACACATATTTGGGCCGTTGTTTTTGTTTAATGTCAGATTTCCTATTCTGTACAATATAAGCGCAATTTTACGTATTTCCTAAAAACCTTCCGCTGAGTTACGAAAATTTTCATAACTCAGCGAATACACACATTTTTTGCCATTTTTTTTACATATATTTTTCGGCCTCAAATTAGAATTTCGTGTTCTTTTCCCCCCAGAATAAGGAGCTTATCAAACTTATGAAATCTTATCAAAATCTGACGAAAAAAATTATGTACAACAAAACAATTTAACAAGTAGCGTAAAATAAAATTCCTACATCTACACTTGCCTAAAAAAGAGTGGGCCCATTTATATATGATTGATATGATCAAAAGTTTCGATTCCAAAAGACAACCACCCTAAGGTTCCGTAAGTACCTACTAACTTGTCTTAATTTGTTTCTACACTTAAATGCAGTCTACTTAAATAAATATTAAATAAGTTGACTTCTTATTAAACCTTTGGGAGGCAGGAGTTGAAATTGGTAGATATTTTTTTTAATTTTCTACCCTAAAGAACCTATTACTGTCGAAGGTATCTGGACATGTATAGAAAAAAAAAACAAATTTTGAAACAATAACAGATGTCTCAACTGAGAAGTTATCATGTGGTTCCAGATCGGGCACTTTTTGCGGTAAAGTTTTGAAGTAAGTAGCAATTAAAGACCCTGATAAAATAATTGCACGATTACTTTTGTGGAGTTCTTTTTAATGCTAAAAACTTAATCTTACTAACGGTTCAAGAATAAAATAAATAAAGACGTTAAATCGTCAAAATTCAAGACAGTCTTGTGACAAGAAAGTAGTTCTTGACTAAAGATCTATGTATACGAAACATTTTATTTCTTGGATGAAGACATTTTCCATTTTCCTTATATCGAATTTCGAAAAGTTTTGAAAACAAATAATATTCCTTGGTTCTTATCACTTACAAAGACACGACTAGCAGGTAATTCTTTATTAATTTGTCTAATCAGTAAAGTGCGCAATGACAGGGGGCGTGCCTTCGAGTGATATAGCCATACCTATCGAATGCAGTTAATAAGCAGTTAAATGTATTTGAGGCCTGTCACGAGCCGCTCGCCGTGTGCCAGATACATGCGTAATGCGCCGCTAATGTAGATCCTTGTGAAAACTGTACCTACTGAAAATACTTTAGTGATATCGCCTCACTTCCTATGGCATTTTTACATTAATTCACCGTCTAACATAGTTATTCAAATACGTACGTAATATAATAAAATAAAAAAAAAAACAAATTTACTTTCAGCCTTTAACACACCAATTTATGAGTACAGTCACGTATAAAATATCGATACGAACAATGTGCCAAAAATATGTATACACGACCTTATTGCCCATGTATAAAGCTAGGTAGTTTATTTAAGTATCTGTATTTAATTTTTAAATATGTCTCTGTCAAAAAAGTGCGATCAATGACAATGACTAGGCATAATTTCAAACCGTTATCTTTATTATAGTGACGTGTTTCATTTATTATGTTTCTTTTTTGACTTTAGATAGTAACTTGATGAACAATACTCGTAAATAGTGAATCCATTTGCTACTTTATGTTAATCCCAGTTTAATAAGTATTAAGTTAACTACTGTAATTTTATCTACCGATTTTCTATTGTTGAAACACGTACTTAATTTCGGAAGTGAAGTGTTCTCCCACGCTGAGCTTACTTTTAGGGTACTCTTGATCAGCTATTTTCAAGGCATAATTTAATAAGCAAATATTTCTAACAAAGTTATTATAAAGCAAAACATCGTCAACCATCCCTCTCTCTTGTGTTTCGGCATCCGTTGTGATGTTAATGCAAGTGTTGCACTCACCGCAGCCTAATTGCGTCCATCCTAACTGGCGACAGCATAAGGCAAGTTGCACAAATGACGATGTCTATAATTCTACCATTAGATGCAAGAAATATAAGTGTGAAGTGCGTTACCACATTCACCACTATTGGAAAGGGGTCATTGAAAGGGACCCTACGAAGCAGGAGGTCCCGGATTCAAATCCTGGTCATGGCATCTATTTGTATGGTCATCACAAATATTTGTTTCTGACTTATTGGTGTTTTGTATGTAGTAAGTGTTTATCTATATCTATCTATTTATTATATATATCATCATCTAGTACCCACAACACAAGCCTTACTGAGCTTACTATAGAGCGATTTAAAAAAAAGTGTAAGATTGTCACATAATATTTATTTATTTTGTAAATATATTGCAAATGTATATCTTCTTATGCAATTCTATGTCGTCATAATACCACAAATGTAACATAATATTTCAGTACCCATTCAACTGTGTAGATCCAACTTTAGCTGGTGTTCGTGCCTGGACACAGAAATGAAATTAAAACCTAAACTGCGGAGACAGGCGAGGCAATCTGCGGGAGATTGCGCTTGTGAAACTGCTTAATGACCCGGCTTCACAGATCACATGTCTAGATGGACCATATACCTAAGACTCCCGGTCACAACGCATTGGTGCTTCTAAACTGATGAAGTGATGAAGCATACTCACTATCATAGACACTTAGCGCAAGTCTTTTTAGCGGCGATCACGATTTATGACCTGTGAGAACTTAAATTATAATATCGACAGAAATGGACTATGCCAAATACAAGGTAAGATGGGAGGCCGAAGACAATATTGATGGATGGGATAGGTCTTGGACAAAGGACCTTATAAATAAAATAAAAATAAAATAGCCTTTATTTGCGACCCCTTTTTTCTGTGTTGCATGCTAAACACTTACAAGGAATTTTCAGTTATAAAAACAGTTAATAAAATATTATTGTGCATGAGATTTTTTTTTTTTATTTCGGGATCCCCCTGTGGGTATAGGCCTCCTCCAGTTTTTGCCATGCCTCTCGATCTTGGGCTAGATAATGCCACCCCATGCCGGCAGTTTTCTTTATATCATCAGCCCAACGCTTGAGTGGGCGTCCTGAATGTCTGTCACCACTCCCTGGTCCTCTCCATTCCGTCACTCTTTTCGCCCATCTTGAGCTATCGTAACGTGCAATATGTCCTGCCCATCTCCACTTCATTTTCTTGACATATTGTAATGCATCAATTACTTTGGTTGTTTCCCGAATGTCTTTGTTTCTAATCTTGTCTTTTATCTTGACATTGAGTAGGCTCCTCTCCATTGCTCTCTGACAAACCGAAATCTTTTGGGCATTTTTTTCTGTTAAGCTCCACGTCTGGCAGGCGTATGTCAGTGTTGGTAGGATGCAGGAGTCCATAAGTTTCTTTTTAAGTGGTACGGGCATTTTTGATTTAAACAAATGTTTAAGTGACCAGTAGCGTTTCCAGCTTGATGTTATGCGTCTCTCTATTTCTGCTGTGTCTGTATCTAAGAATGATATTAGTTTGCCTAAGTATATGTATTCATTTACATATTCAATGCTCCTTCCTTTTATTTCAATATTCTTTTTCTTGTAGTTAGTCATAAGCTTGGTTTTATCATAGTTAATTTCCAATCCCACTGATTTGCTATTCTGATTAAGGCACTGAAGCATGTTTGCAAGTTCCTCTGCATTATTGGAAAATAATACGATATCATCAGCGAATCTTAAGTGATTTAAATATTTAGACCCTATTCTAATGCCTTTATTTTTCCACCCAATGTTGTGTAGTATAAGTTCTAAAACTGCAATAAATATTTTTGGTGATAATGGATCTCCTTGGCGGACGCCTCTCCCTATTTGAAAGTATGGCCCTAATTTATCCAGCTTTACTCGGCTTTTACACTTTTTATATATATTAGTTACTAGTTTTATGTATTTTTCCTCTATATTATGATATTCTAAAGCCTTTCTAATTGAATCATGAGAGATAGAGTCAAATGCCTTCTGGTAGTCAACAAATGCCAGGTACAGCGGGGAGTTAAATTCTTTGTACTTCTCAATTAGCTGGCTCAGTACTTGTATGTGGTCCATTGTGGAGTAACCAGGTCTAAATCCTGCTTGCTCAACTGGTTGTTTTTTATCTATTTTTGGGCCTATTCTTGTCAGTAAGCATTGGGAAAACAGTTTGTACAGGCTTGACATGAGACTTATCGGTCTATAGTTAGATACGTCGCATGGATCTCCTTTCTTGTATAATAGAGTTATTTCTGACTCAATCCACTGTGAAGGCACGATCTCTTCTCTTAGTATGTCATTAAATAGTTGTGTTAGGTGCCTGATTAGTATGTCTTTGCCCACCTGTAAAGCTTCGTTTATGATGGAATCTGGTCCTGGGCTTTTGTTTTTACTGAGATTTTTTATTGCAGTGTCCACTTCTCTTGTTGTAAATAGCTCTGGAAAGTTCTCCGTCCTATCTATTATGTGCGGCTGTACGTGATGGCTTTCATTTGGCTCTCTTTTAGCATATAATTTTTTATAGAAGTCAGTAGCGACTAGAACCAGATCCTGCCTATTTTCAGTGACTCTTTGACTGGAGCTTATGAGTTTTGGTATCCACTTTTTGTTGTCTGACGGGACTCTTTTTATTCCTCCGGTTGCTTCAATGCAGTTTTCAAATTTTCTTAGCTTATAAGTTGTATATTCTTGTTTAATTTGTGTTTTGACTGTTTTGTATAGTAAATTTAAGTCCCTTTTTTCTTGGCTTGTTTTGTTTACTTTTACCTTGAGTATATGTCTTTTTGCTATTAAAGCCATGGTACTTGGAGATAGTATAAACTTTTCTTTTTTGTATAGTATTTTTGTTTCTATTAAACTCTCTGTGATGGCTTTCTCTAAGGCATTGTAAGCATACTGCGTTACCATGTTGTTCTTAGTGTATTTTTTTAATTTACTTTCCAATAATCTGCAGTATTCTGTTTGCTCTTTACCTGAAATTAAGTTTGATTTAGAGGCTGTATATTTTTTTCTACATTTTGGTTTTATTTTCATTTCTATTGTTCCACGTAGCAGCCTATGGTCTGAAGGAAAGTGTAGTTTATGAAGTATTTCAATGTTTGTAAAAAGATCCTTTTTTGTGGATAAGATGTAGTCTATCTCATTTCGAGTCTTTCCATCAGGTGCCACCCACGTCCATCTCTGGCTTACTTTCTTTTTGTAAAATGTATTCATGATAGAGATATCTTCCTCTAGTGCAAAAAGTTTTAAACGATCTCCGCGTTCATTGCAAACACCAGAGCCGTATGGGCCTAGAATCGAGCCAATTTTCTCAGTTATGCCAATCTTTGCATTGAAATCACCAATAATAATTAGGAAGTCTTTTGATTTTTCTTTTGCTTTATATATATCTGCGTAGAACCTTTCTAATTCCTCATTGGTTGCCTTTTCGGTTGGGGCATAAACTTGAATTATAGAGCATTCCTTTCCTTCAATATTAATATTTAAAAGTGCAACTCTATCCGAGATGCCCATAAATTGTATTATTTCTGATTTATGTTCTTTTTTTACTAAAAATCCAACGCCTCTTTGGCCTTTGGTTTGGCCATAGTAGTAATGGATGCACCAGTCTAGTTCTTCAATTTCATAACCCACTTTTTTTACTTCCGATAAACCAATGACATCCCATTTAACATTTTTTAGTGCGGTTTCTAGTTCTATCATGCGATGGTTATCTTTTAATGATCTTACATTATAGGTACACACATGGAATTTTCTAGTTGTTTTTGATTTGTACTGTTTGTCTTTGGTAACTTGGATATGTTGGATATGCTGTATTTTATTCACTGGAGGGTTTTGGTCGCAATCCCCACGATGACCAGTCGTCTTGGGGAGTAGAATATTTTCTGTTGTGGTGTATGTGTGTTGTTTATTTATTTGTGTTGGTTTCCGTTTCATTTTAGTTGTCAAGATAGGTGTTTTTTTCAGACATGGAGTATGCCCGCTCCCGCATAAGCTGGAATGCATCCACTTTTGGGATTTTTTTCGTGGAAGTACTTGGCTGGTCTCTCGGGCTTGGGGTTTCCGAGTTTCTTTTTCTTTTCTCATTTTCTCGAAAATTGTCAGCTTTTGCCTTACGTTTTTCCATTTCTTCCTTTGAGTAATCTTGCGTAATGTAGGTTTTTTCTTTCATTTTCTTTTTGTTTCTTAGTATTTGAACTTTCTTTTGCAAAGTTGTTGTTGACAGAAGAATGGGTCTTATTTTTTCGTTGTCAATCTTTTTGCCGATGCGTTGTACTTTATTTATATCACTGTTTTCTAGTTCCACATCCAATTCTTTAATAATTCTTATAGCCACGCTGTGCAGGTTGTCTATATTTTCATCCTCAGCTTCTGGGATTCCGTGCAAAACTAGGTTGTTTTTTCTGGCGTTCACTTCCAGGAATTGAATTTTCTTGTTTAAGGTTTCCACTTCCGACCTCAGCTTTTCATTTTCCGCTATTACTGGTTTTAACTTCTCGTCCACTGTATGCAGTATTGTAGCTGTAATAGATTCTGTTATTTCCGTAGTTTGTTTATGAAGTTCAACTTTCATATATTCCAGGAGCAATGACATCTCTTGTGACAGTTGAGTTACTGTTGCCATGTTTAATAATGAATGATTATTGCGGTGAACGAAACTTGAATTGGAACGCGCCTCGGGTAAACACGCAATGTACAGCGAAACTCAGCCCGCGATGTATTTCGAAGTTGGGTTGGCACTGTTGGCAGCTTTGTTTCTCTTCTTCACTTTTTGACACCCGATTATAACCTCTTAATTGAGTTGATGAATATTCAAGTTGATTTTTCACTTTCGGGAATAGTTTTTTCGGAGACACTGTTATTAATTGTTAACTACCGGCACTTCAACTTTACTGTTCACTGTATTTATCACTGATTCAATAGGTTTTTGCGCACAATAAGAATTAAAACGGTGGAACGACTAAAGAAACGTCCATATTTGTTAGCACCGGAAACGGACAAAGGACCTTAACAAAGCAAAATTATCACCCGGACCAACCCAGGACAGACGCATCTGTAAGCGCCGTATTTTGATAGCCTACTCCACGTAAATGGGACAACGATAAGAAGAAGGAGAGAAATCGACAGAAATAGAGTCAGGCTTGTTTTATAGTGTTACACATTATTTTGTAAGTAAGAGATTTCCTACTAATGATGCTCTTTGTAATTGGTTCATGATGCTAAGTCTGTGGGAGATAGTCTTTGGACCTTCTCATTTCGCGTTGGGTCACCAATGTGGTCAAACTTAGCTGATGATACTCTTTGCTGTATCATCGGGTAACTGATGATTGCGAAATAAATGTAAATTTGTAGCCCGATGTTCTCACCCATTTTTTTTAATAGCTGTATAAAAGTCTCGTAGGTGAACTTCAATGGAAGTAATAATTGAATTTATATTAGGTTTCTTTTATGAAAGTTTCCCTCGGTAAAATTATGTATAAATAAGTTACTCAATATTTTTTCTCAATTTATGTTTACCGTCCAATATAAATGTATTCATATTACTATTTAAATTATATTAACTGTAAACGAAGTGTTTAACTTAATAATTGAAGTAATAGTTAATAGTAAATTATTTACAAAATTTTGCACAAGGCATGTTTTCGGAGGGAATCATGTTCTGATACTTCTGTTTGTTCTCGGGGAAGCTTGTGCCATCCTAGACTGCATCGGCACTTACCATCAGATGAGATTGTGGTTAAATGCTTGCATTTTTTCATTAAAATATACTCTTACTAATTAAATAAAAATAAAAAAAACAAAAACATTTATTTTCAGGCAACTAAGGCCCATATATACAAAAACCTTACAAAATAACATACATATATACAATTATAAAAATCTAAAAATCTTTTTGACGACGCAGTTTTCGGTTGCGCTACCTGTTCCGGTCCAGGGTAATATTTTTTTAGCAGTACCCATAATGTTAATGAGCATGTTAGCCAGAAATCAATAAACATATCAAACTCATACGAAAATACAACTATGATTTCTATTAGGCATTTCCTCATTACAGCCGTGATACATGGCAGTGGGACAATGGCGCAGCGGCCCGTGAACCAACGCGTATTGATGATCGTCCGACGATTAGTTTCCATCTGTTGTCGTCCCTCAGGAAATTTAATCAAATCTGACTTTGCTAACTTAATATTTTGTGCCATTGGTTGGATATTTGATATAAGTTTCTTTATTTTGAATAGGACTAGGACCAAATGGCGGGAAAAGAAAGGCCTTTGCACAACAATAGTGGTGGCAGTAGCTCTGTAGGCTTCGCCTCAAATTGTTACTCACGCCACTCGCCTTTTTTGACCTCTCTTAAACAACGGTTGTATACAATACTATTTTCATACGTATCTAAAGATCATCACACTACAATTACCCTTATAAAACAGCCATGCAGCAATTATATATATACTACCTAGTTAAAGCTATAAATTGTTAAAGCCGGACGCAAGTAGACTGCAAAGTAAACAAACTGCAGAATTATCGTACTTTTTATTAATATTGGTTTTTATGTTTTTTGTCCAACCTCGCCCGCATCACATAGTTTCGGGTCAGAATCAAAAGAAAGGTAAACCGCCCACAAATAATTCGGCTACCGTACAGCGTTTAACGTGATTAATATTTTTTATCTACTTTAATTTATTATTCCTCTTATTCAAAATAACTTCCTAATCTTTAAGGATATGATAATAAAGTCGAAAATAGAACGACAGCGATTGTTTCATCCGCAAAGTAGAATTTGTTTAGATTTCAAAAGTCCTTTCAATGCGGTAAACGAACCGCGAAGAATTCCTAGTTCTTGTAGCAACAAAGTCGTATGTGCCGTTACTCTTAGAAACTACATGCGACTTTATACTCCTCAAATTCTAAAGGTCCAAAGCTAGCACCCGTGTTTGTCTAGCGGACACAGCCGCGAAATAAAATTCTTTAGCGAATCTCGGGCAAATAATGGCATTAAATTTTGGCTACCTCTGAATAACAGTGTTAAATTTCGTGCAACCATCTCGAAAATGATGGATCTGCTGGCGGTTTCTTTGTATTTTTTTTCGCTGTCAAAGAAATTATCCAGTAGCTCTTGTAATATTTGGTTATATCAAATTTATGCAAATATTTGTTATATTCAACTTCAAAAATTAAGCTAAGCATTGGTTCAAAGCACGTTTTTGGTGGTACACAAACGATACCGCACGCTGATGCGTGGCATGATTGCCACGAAAGATGTCCATAATGAATAATTATGGAAAAAAACTTTAATTTTTCGCGAATGCTTATTGTTATTTTAGTCTATTTTACTGTGCAGATGAGACGGTGTTTTAAGTTTTCTACCTGCTGGAAGTGTTACATTTTTCTGCTACCTATCACATTATAGAACCAGCCTAGTTTGCTATTCTTCAAAAACATCCGGTGTAGTTTTTATTAAAAGAGATTGAATCTTATTTTGAATAATTCATTTGCAAGCATTGTTATCACTTCATCAATTGGGTTTTCCTGTGACCGAATTTCCAACATTTGTGTAACGCTAAGATAATTATATACCATAACAATTAAAACCGTTCGACCCATTTGCTCGAAAAGCGACTGTTATTCAAAATAAAATCTTTTTATTCATATTTTAAACCCTTTAATACTCTCATCTCCTAGGTATATTGCTTTTTTAATTAACGTATTAATGAACAACTGTGGGATCATAACACCAGATTGTTGCTTAAATTATCTACGCCTTTGATTTTTCCGAGAATACTATGAAGTCCAATTTTAAATACTCGTAGCTTGTCACTGCCAAATTTTCAAGCCGTAACCATCAATTAATTGACTTCATAACATTTCAGAAAGTATTAAATATGTAGTGGCGCTCGTAATTGAAACTGTGGTGGAATGCTTTCGTAGGTAAGTACTTTAGCCTGTAATATCCAGCTCGCTACAGCTGTAAGCATTCGGCCCACTCCCCGCTAAAAAGCGACTGTTATTCAAATCGTCAGGGTCAGTGGGGTCCCGGGTAATGACGCTCGTGCACACGACGTTGGCCGTTCGATATATTATGACACATTAGCGGCCTGCGTTGTCAGCGCAATTTACAATTAGCCACGGGACCAGGTAGGGGTGGGAGTGTCGATACTTGTGAGTCGATCTAAATAGAACGATATAGTATTTTATATACAATCGTGATATAACAAAGAGCTTTTCAGTAAAGTACCGTGTGTAGGCAACGAAACTTGCTGAGTTGCCTAAGTAGGGTACGAGATTGAAAAGATTGATTATTATCACTATTATATACAATACTTTTTCTACGAATTATCTAATATATCTGTTTTTACTATAAAACGTAAATAATTAATGAGAATTGGTAAGTATCTCAGTAGACAAAAGACATAAACGCGCAAAGTCCTCCTCCCGGTCATCCCCCGTTTAGTTTTTTTTATGGAAGCGTGGCGGCACTACAGCGTATCGAAAAGAATATTATAGTTGAATTGGGAGCCGATACATGCAAAGTACGCAATCATAGTTTGGTAATACGAAATCTTAATACCATTGCAGTCGATGAGTAGAAAAATAAAACTGCGATGAAAACTGTAATTCAATTGAGCACAATAATGACAACATAGAACATGCTTAAAAATCAGGTAAACGAGAAAAACTTTGCACATTAAAACGAAGCAGAGTGGTCCCAACAATAGGACAAAATAGAACTAGTGGCTCTGTGAGCTGTGGACCTCGCGAGCATAGCTTAAAACAAAATAAATGTATGGCTCCGGCATTTAGAAACAATTCCAAAAATTTAATCGACAGAAAAAAAAATCAATCAACAACGAACCTACTCACAAAATTTCAAGAGAATCGGTTGAGAGGTTACGAGAGGAGAAACGTTTTTACCCAAGCTGAAAGGGAGTCCTTCGCTAACGCTCTGTACAATGAAACACAATACAATGAAAAAGTTGAGCATAATTCTTTCATCAAATGTTCAACCCATGGTGAAAAACCTTAGAAAGGTGAAAAATCAATATTGTAGGTAAGTGTTCGCACTGTTAGCAGTGGTTTTGATAATGCAGCTAATGGAAACTGTTAAAGCGGTGAGCAATAACTGAACACGTTGCAGCTGATTTCTGTGTCAGCCCTTATAATAAGTACATTCAAAACAGAGCTGTGATATCGATGGAACCTAAGCCATATTACTGACTAATTTTCATACATAGCCCCATAACACCGCGTCTCTATACTGCGTGTGGCATCCAAAGGGATCATTATGTAATCTCAAGTCTCAAGTCCGCGACCATTCTGGCCGTTCTGGGAACCGCTGTATAGCGCAGATCGTGGTCTTTTTACGGAATTAACTAGGTAAATGTAGGAAATCGATATGGGATCACCATAGGAAGGTGAGGTGTACGCAAGATGGGAACAGAAGGTGATAACATCGAAACACTAAAAATGTACTAGTATGTCCCTACACAATTATAAAAAAAATTTAGGTCTTTTTAATATAAACAAAAAAAGTTTGTTATTTTATTAGAATAAATATATTATAAATAAAATATATATGATTATTATTTTGCCCTAGACCGAGACTCAAAGCGTCGTCTTGCTTAATAAGCAACATTGTGCTTTATTAGAAGACCTTATCAGGTGAAGATTCCGATAGCCACTGCAGCTGCATTATTGCTGCTGTGGCGTTGACGCAGGCGCAGTCACTGTCAATCTTCGTGATAAAAAGATTGACGTTTGTGATTGCATTACTGCCGCAATTAAAACGTTCAATCTTAGTTGATCTAGTCACTAGCCGAGCTGTACGTTTGTTTGCCGCCATCGTGCAAATCCATATTTCGGTTGACTGAACTGTAGCAGGACCGGTATTTTTATCAGTAAATTAATTACCGGTCGCACATCGGTTACCGGTTGCGGTATCGTATCATTAGCTCACATTGGTGTCGCCTTTTCATTCCGCTGGCCTTTATCTTATCTAAAGAGGACGTGCGGGCGGTATATAGGGTGCTTTATTGTTAGCAACTGTGACAACAAAGCTTCAAGCTAATTTCAACATTATTGCAAGCTGTTAAAATTCATTTAGTTAAATTTGGAGCGATAACTTTTTCAACTGTTTTCTTTAGTTATGCGTTAGATTTTCAAACGTACAGAGAAGACATAAAGGTTGCTTTTAGGTTGTCAGCTGTAGGTTTTCCGGTAGTTTTTCTACGTGAACGGTGTTAAACGACAATGGGACACTTGTTCGTTGATAGGTATGTAAATAAGTAGATGGATGACTGGTCACCGAACATTTTGCTGCTAGTCAAAGATAACGACAATGTAGCGTTTTTAAACTTTTCGCCGCCATTTACTTGATATAAAGTCAGCACATTTCGTACCCCACACGCCACGACTTGATATGTTATACGGCGGGATGGGTTGTCTACGTGAAATTTTTGACACTTTATTACTTCATTGACGTCCTCAATACTTCTCAGACTTTCTTATTGCGTATTGTTTACAGTAGTAGACATTTTTTATTGCCTTTAACTTAATTGTACTCAATCTGAAAAGCCCTCTGGCGGGCGAACACTCCGATGCTCGCTGCTCACTTTGGCGGAGGTATATGTTTCGGAGTCGGAGCATTTACCATCCGACCACAAAGAACCATGGCCCATCTGGAAGGCGACGAACGGGCTCAGGTCTCAGGTTGGCCGTTGTAAACAGAGCATGGTCGAATGGGGACTGCTTCGTGGCCACTCTATCCAATATGCTTGCAACACAGCACCACAAACCATGGCGCACCTGCTGGATTGCCCCGCGTGCCCGCACTCGTGCTCTGAATCTGACCTGAGAGATGCCATGGGCCGGGCTGTCAGCACCGCTGCTTTCTGGGCATCCACTATTTACGGGAACCTCGACACGAGAGGAGAAGATTTTACTCAATTAGTGGTTACATTTTATTTTGTATCAGTGACTGAAGTTTAGCTTATGAAATGAAGTATCAAATTTTATTCTTATTAACAAAAACATCATTGGTCATATATTTTACCATTTGTACACAATATGTAAGTAGAACCGTTACGTTTGGCACAAATTATAATTATGATGATCAAAATTTCATCAAACTGAAAGCAGGCCAAGTAAATAAAATAATTTTGAAATTTCAGGTCAATCTGAAGTGTCAAAATGAATTGAGTGATTACATTAAGAGTTAACCAAATCCAAAATAAATTGATTCACGGCCGAAGTTAAAACTTGCGAAGTGTGATGGACAGTCCTTGTTTAACGCAGAAAATGTCGGTGTTTGGTGCCACTACGGCTTTATATTACAATTGTTCACATTTAGAATATGAATTTAAAATATATGAAAATAAAACACATTTTACTAATGGCTAATTGAACCATCCGACCTTTTACCACTGAACCGCAGAATTATGCGTATTCTGATTCAATTGAATAAGTTGGTGTATTTGTCGAAGAGAATCGACTTTCCGATATGTCGTAGGGATTTTGTCATTTTATAATATGTTATAGAAAAATCTCTAAACTCTAAATCGTCCAAAAACAATAATTTATAAATAGCTAATTATTCTGCAAATACAATTTTTTACATTTACCCAAAAATTAACAATGTATATTAATGAATGTACGTAAGTAATGTAGGTAGCTAGCCTATTTCAAGCTTAGATCAGTGTTCCTTAAATAACTGACATTTTGTATCATTATTTTACTTCGAACAAGCATCACTGCCAAAATAAAATGATGATCGAATAGCCGCTACGCGTTCGTCGCTAAGCGTTGTAGCCGATCACAAATAAACAGTCAGGGTGGATACCGTGGGTCCCGTCGGTACCATGCGCTGACCGTCGTGTGCCCTAGCGACCTTTCACCCTGTGGGGCCTAGGCTGCCGTGGAGTCGACTTGCTTCTGTTATACTGCTATTATTTCATGTATAATCGTATCACTTACTGTCAAAACAGCGGGGCGTCTAGACTACGAAGTATGTCTTATTTTACTCCTTTAACTTCTTTTGCTATGCCTAATTAAAGTCACATCAAGCTAAGTTGGCAACGATTTTGATACGAGTAGCTCAGCCTGTGCAAGTGTTACGTAATAGTCATAATTTCATAAAAATTTGACATTTAAAATAACACATGCACTGTCTAGGCTGTAAAAATCGCTACCATCTTGGTCTGGCTCTACTCACCCATCTGTGTACTTAACGACTAAAAAAAATATTGTACGACCATCATTTATGTATCAAAGATTAAGTATGAAGTAAAGAAAATAGATTGCATTTGTTCTAGCCTCCAGTTTTATTTTTGCATTTTGTATCCTTTAGTTAAACAATAAAAGTTCAAAATAGATCGTGGAACATGTACTAATGTTTGTAAATATATATTACCTGTTAGGGAAAATGATTACAGGATTGAAAATGTCAACAAAAACATATTTAAAAAATACAGTTTTAATTATATTGGCACCACAGTATACAAGGAAACAGATTTCTAACATCAAACAAACCTAAATTACGAATAAACAATAATAATCAAAAAGACAAAAAGATCCACTCCACAGCTTTTCCGACGACAATCGCCGTTCAATATGAACTGTCGCAGATTACCATTGATAGATGGTTCCAGAAGCAAAAAATCATGAATAATAATTACTCAGTTTTATGGCAAAATCACGGTTGACTGCTAATGGTCCACCTCTGCCTTCTTTATATAGAAGAGCGTATCTGCCTAGCCTCGCTTAGTAAAAAGGGGCCTTTTGTGCAATACGGGCGGTACTGACCGTGGGGGTTTTATTGCATTTTTTCGATAAACGATTAACGTTCTGGCCTACGATTTCCGACAGACAAAGAGACACATAAATTACGTTTGATAAATACAATTTTTCCGCTGCCCGTGCCGAATTAATGTTGATATTGTTTTTGGAATGTTTTTCTGTTGTACGAGTATGGCGCAATATCAAGCATAGCTAATCATTGAGCAGTGTGGTGATACTACAAGTATCGTGATAAAATTGATTTTTTTTTAATACTACGTCGGTGGCAAACAAGCATACGGCCCGCCTGATGATAAGCAGTCTCCGTAGCCTATGTACGCATGCAACTCCAGAGGAGTTACATGCACGTTGCCGACCCTAACACCCCCCCCCCCCCCCCCCCCCCCCTCATTGATCTCTCCATACAAATCTAGTGGCAGATAGCTAAAATATACATTTTGACCCTCAAATTATTTTTTATTCAGTATGTTAATGTATAGGTAAGAATGTTCTTATTTTAGCGCCGAATTACATCATAATTTAACCAGACTTCAGCAAACACGTTAAGATCATTTCAATGAGAAACGTTAAATCGTACACACATTGCGCAATCAAAGTTTATTACTACAAAAGACTTTGCAATCGCAACAATTCAATACAAAACAGTCGTAAGTACTTTTTTTATAATTATCATTTCTCAAATCTAAATAAGACTAAGTTTGTACATACGAGTATTAAAAAAAAAACTAACTTTGTTCCTTATGGTCGCTTAAGATGTTTTAGTTTCTAAATGTGGAAATAAACATAAAAGCAGTATAAATGCCGTGATATGGTGACAAACACGAGAATGGCTCAAGATAAATACGTTATCTGTGCTGTAATCAGAACGGACACAGGTCTTCGGGTTTATACTGTATTTGAATAAACATAATTAATGTTTCTCGACGAAATGGGGTAAGTCGGAATTTTGGATTTAAATGAAGATGGGGTTTATCATGTTTGCATAATCAATATCGTGATCACCAATATTATATGCTCCGGTTTCAAGAACAGTCCTTCTTAAGTGGTGATACAACAGATTTTCTTAAAATTTGTACGTGGGTATAAAGTAAATTTAGGTATACTTTGGGCGTTGAGTTTATCCACTAAATCCTCATATTAAAGGGTCGAAAGTGCGTAGTGGAGAGTCAAACAATCTAAGGCTTTACTTAAAGGACCAGCAATGCATAGGTATTTCCAGATGAGACGTTTGCTTGATTGTCACCTTCGAGGTATGTAAGTATATAAGGTGCTAACAAATTAGCTACCGATATTTATACAGCTGATAATACTCGGCTCCTAGAGTATATTTAAGTATGAAACATTATAGGTTTTAACATATTTTTTTAGAAAAAAATGGACAACAAATTTGGTACGTAAAAACATCCTGTTAATGAGATACTTAAATGAGACCTCATTGAACAGATTCGAAAACCACTTTTACCTAAAACTTAACTGGTCACTTCAAGTTGATAAATCAAATGACATGTTGAGAATAACTTTTAAGACAGACACGTGTGGCGTTTTCAACCAAACGGGTACTTATTGTCGATTGTCAATAAGACGCTATTTCCATTAAGCTTCAAAATTAAATCAACCTAATCGACAACCGACAATGTGGTACCTTTTAATTGAAAACGTCACAATTGTTGACATGACAGAAAGTGTTTTAACACCATGAGCATTTAACTGACAAGATGTTTACATCTTGTCAGTTAAATGCTCATGATGATTATTTTTTGATAGAATTATATTTTATTTATTTTGTTCGGTAAATGAAAACGAAAAATTATATCAAAAGTATCTTAATTTCTATTTAAAGTTAATTATTTTAGTGTAAAGTACCATCTATTTTCAATATCAGTAGCTAATTTGTAATCAGCAACTGCGTGCTATGATACAATATAGATATTTTCAAACCGAACTTCTCTCATCAGAACATTTAGAAAATCTCACAATTCATACTTACCACCTTTCCCCCTAAGTTTCTAATGCCCAAGCAAACTGTGGCGTTTACCTGCTTGATAACAGTGACAATCGTCGACTGTCTCATCTCGCGAGATAACGAATAAGGCTCCATTAACATGGTCAAAGGAAACGCCGGTGTTGACTCTTGTGTGTTTGATTTATCCCGTTTCCTGTGTTTTGTATTTAATTAATATGTTTTTGCATGTTTATTAGGGAGTTAGAAAAACCTAGCTAAGCCGTTATTATGAATGGATGAAAAATTTAATATTAATGAAATAACATCTTGTCAATTATTTTTAAAATGATGAGGGCGAGACTAAAGTGACATTTTAATTATTTGTTTTTCTTTTTAACAAATTTATGGCAATTAAAATAAGCGACAGTTGTCTGTTCGCATAATAGACTGACGACCCGGACCCGGATCCGAACCCGGATCCGGGTAATGGACCCGGGTACGTCCTAAAACTACGTCCACAAGAGAGGTATGGGCATTGTGTATGTCATCTCGCTTTGTGTAGTAGGGCACAGCACAGCGGATGTCATTCCAGATCTAGAGCAGAGCCCAACTGGGGAAGTACCTCCACCTTACAAAAAATCGCAGTCAAATAACACTAGACCCTACTCATAGTGTTGTGTTCCTGCCGTTGAGTAAGGTTGCCAGAGCTCAACAAGGGGTGGGAGGGGGTTAGGGTCGGCAACGCGCATGTAACTTCTCTGGAGTTGCAGGCGTACATAGGCTACGGATACTGCTTACCATCAGGCGGGCCGTATGCTTGTTTGCCACCGACGTAATACCAAAAAGTTGGCTTTGGATTCTCATGATTGAGATGAGTGCCATAATCGGGTAATTCTCAAATTATATGTCTGCGATCGGACTCAACTCCGTCAAACTTTTCATACATTTAGATAGTTTGACGGAGTTTAGACGCAGGCACAAATCTGAAGAATGACCCCATCAAAAAGTAGCCTTTGCTCAGCTGTAGGTGATTAAACTTAAAATGATGATGATAGCCACTGGGACCCAGTAGATAATGTGAATACAAACTCTTTTATGAAGGAGTCCAGCTCATCCTTCTCTTTCCAATCAGTCTGTGGTCATAATACCTTTTAAATAATAACAGGTCATCCATTAATTACGTCACATGAATTTTTAGGTTTTTTGACCCCTCCGAATTCGAATCGCTGATTTCGTTGAAAACGGTATCATTGGTATCATTATTTAAATAAATAAAAAAATCATGATTCTTGACCTAGTGGCTGAACCTAACATCATGGGAGAAAGTAAAGCCCACAGACTCCGATGGTTAGGCCACCTTGAGAGAATGGACGAAGATCGGAACTAGGGATTGCAATCCGGTCCGGCGGATCCGGTAATCCGGCCGGATCCGGCACTTTTCAGGCACTACCGGATCCGGTAAAAATCACCGGATCCGGACCGGATCCGGTATATTAAAAAAACGCCTAAGTACAGCACGCGCTGTGCGTTTCAGATGAGGAAAAGGCAACGGATACGAGGTATGAAGTTGAACAGAACAAAAAACGAATGAAAAGGTTTAAATTTAGTAAGATAAAAATATATTTATTATGACGATGACTGGGAACAGAAGAGGATTTCTTCTTCTTTCATGTTGGTGGCACGATATGACGATTACATAAATACTGTAATAGAAGGAAAAATGAAAGGATGGAGAAGCCATGGAAGGCATTTGTAATTTATGCTAAAGAGAAGGTTCATGTCGTGTCATGATGTTGTGATAGGAGATTAACCGACTACAGTTGGGCTCATCAATATGTGTGAATGAAGAATATATGATAATATTGATAATCTTTAGTTTTCTCCGATATATATGATAAAATATAGATTCTTTTCTATTCAAATTTAAGAGAGAATCTTGTGTCTTTACAATTTCATCCAATCTTATGCAATTTCCTTCATCTCCTGGTAC
Source organism: Cydia pomonella (assembly GCF_033807575.1). Lineage (NCBI taxonomy): Eukaryota > Metazoa > Arthropoda > Insecta > Lepidoptera > Tortricidae > Cydia > Cydia pomonella. Next base: position 12,524,631 of record NC_084717.1, on the reverse strand, counting down.
ATGCTACTCTACGAGTACGTCTAGGCAATTCTTTATTTGATCTATGCAACTTTCCTTTTCCGCGATGGTTTTCAATCCTACATTCTATTATTTTTCGCATGAGATCGTCGTGTCGTGTGTTGTTCCTTATAATTTGACCAATATACTTTTCCATAAATTAAAAAAAGTACAATTTTTTTAAGTCATACAGTCTACTACTTTTTCGGACAAATAAATTAGAGCAAGATAATACTAGGGCGCATTTAATATCATAATTGGTTAAAAGTAAAATATCTTCGTTAAAAGTAATAAATAATAGTAAGCGTAGGATTTGAAAATAGAGTTCCGGTTACTTTGGTTATAATATTAGCGGAAAATCGTTGAGCATTAGACTTTTTGTTTGCCGCGATATCTATTGTCGAGTAGCAGTACTGAGAGTTTCGCTACTCTATACCAGATGCCGACTACGAAAATAATAAGCGTTTTGGTACCAAAACTGATGTATGGAGTGAGCAATCTATGTACTTCTTATTTCTCTATGCTAGAATGGATGTCAACGTTAGAGTTTGCGAGGAAAGAGAAGAGTCGTGGAATGTATGGGGCCCAATACATTCCACGACTCTTCTCTTTCCGAACAGACTCTACAAAGAATTCAATCAAAGAACAGTTACGAAAACTTGTTATTTTAAGGAGCTCCAATTCCCACCCCACATCCCATCATCAGGCTTTGGAAATTAAGCAAATTTATAATTGTAAATGAAAATTTGAGCACTTTTGAATGGTTAAATATAATAAATTACCGATTTAAAATTTTTGTTTTTAAAGTGATATTGACATTGTGACACCTTTTACTACAAAGTTCTATTTTATTGTTAAGAAGTTATTTATTAACTTCAAATTATCGATTTAGGAATACGTATTACGCAAAAAACTAGAAAAATATGTCATTTAATTAACTTTTATATCCCTATACCAAACCGGATCCGGTCCGGCCGGATCCGGCCGGACTACGGCCAAAATCCGGCCGGATCCGGCCGGATTGAAAACCAATCCGGTTTGCAATCCCTAATCGGAACGTAAAAAGAGCGTACCTGGGTCGCCTAGCAGGAGGACGTCCTATCGGACGCCCTAGACATCGCTGGAGCGACATGGTGGAGGCGGATCTGCGCGAGCTTCGAGTCGACAATTGGCGAGAGGTCGCACAGGACCGAGAAAAGTGGCGCTGTCTTGTGTCGGCGGCCAAGTCTCATTTTGGGTCGCTGAGCCAACGGAGTAAGTAAGTAAGTAAGTATGATTCTTGAAATCGATCAAAAAAAAAACACGAATAACATAAAACACGGTTATCATTCAAACCACACGTTATTTAACTGTGTATAGCGAATGAAAAAAATATAAATCAATTTTTGGTTACTGATGAAGTAAAAGTGAAGGGAGAAGGGGGAGTCACAAAGTTTGTGACTCCTCCCTTCCCCATGTCACAACATGTCACATTTTCTTGACCCGCTTTCTTCCCCTTAAACTTGTGACGCAATTAATGGACAAAGCTCGGAAAAACGCCCGTCATTTTGAAAACATAACCATAATTTATGACCCATTTATGAGTCGAAAATGTTCGTTCACAGTCTACGGACGTCATAGGGGCATATTTAATCGTTGACATTGGCATAGGAAAGTCTCTGTTTTAAGGAACAGGGTTATAATTTCAAAAAAACGGTCATTTTTCCGAGCTTTGTTAATGGATGACCCCTAAATTGATTTTCCTTCCATAAGCCAGTTTGTTTGCAAAATGCCTTTTCTTTTCCATCACCCTATGCCATGAGCAAGCTCAACATTGAAATAAAACTGAGATCTTTAGCTATTAACTACCGTAACAATAAGAAAATTACGCGGAAGTGTTGGACATAGTGCACCGTAAGCCTGTCATGTGCCACGGAGCACCGGGGCATTGGTCTTGTAATTTGAGGGGCACCAAAGCGTTAAGATCATTACGCATGATGATTGTCATTTGGACGTGTGTCAACTTTATCGGTCATCTTGGGATAATGTTGCAGAACATGGTGTCGGTGATGTTGGGATTGTAAAACTTCATTTTCTTTATACCGGTTCAAATAACCGTTTAGTTTCTTATAAGTTAGGTAATAGTGATTATTTAACATTTTCACTCCGAGGTTAGGTACCAGATTTTGTTGTATTCGTGTACCTACCACTGGTGGTACGCCCGAGCTTGAATGTGTTTGAGATTGTTTTTTGTTTGAAGGTGGTTGGTTTCGGTGGAGATGACATGATTAGATGACTTCACATTCTTTGTATCTTAATTACCTAATTATATGATGTCAGTCTAAATAAGTATTCGTTTACCTACTAGGTTACCTTACAAGTAACCAGTTTGCCTACAAGTAACCCGTTTGTGTTCATGTAACCCTATCACGCCAAGGGTTGCTTATTTTGAATCTACTGATCTCAAACCGTGCGTGGCGCATCGTCATGAATCTTATCAGAATACACGAACCTTGATATTGAGTTGTAGTCGCTCGCTTCAGTTGACATCGTTGGTGGTCAAAGTGTTAAAATCGGATCACATTTCTGAATTGCATTGAATTAATTTGTTCTTCATTTTTACCAGTTTTTTTCATTAATTGAGCTTTCAGGTCTCCGTTGCAGCTTTGGCTAAAATCTTCGGATGTTATCCTCTGCAAGTCGCATTTTTCAACCGACTATCGTATTTTTTTGAGCAGATTCGGTAGTTAGATATAATTTTTCTGTCGTTTGGTTTTTTACAATATGTTCAATATGCTGGAAATTGGCATCAAGGACTTAAGTGCCAGTCTATGGCACTTATTACAATTATGAGTTAGCTGTGATAAAAGACTCAACAACGTAGGTTGTTTTTTAGGAAACATAATTTTGACATGATGCAAATTTATTATATAGTTTTCATCATGAAATTAAGAAATCTAAACCAAATCTAAATCTATTTCTAATATAGGTACATATGCCCACGAGAGAAGTAATCGCTTATTCACTATGATATAATTCTACGGCACTGCATAAATCAATGCAATGTATTGCAGTCACGACAGCCATTTGATGACGTCACATATGTGAGCAGACATGTGACGAACACTCGTGCTTATACAGTCACGTCTGAAAATATCGATACGGAAAAAAAATTATGTATACCCGACCTTATTGCCCATATATTAAGGTAGTCTAAAGAAAATTTTGACACTTTTTCCGTACCAATAATTTCAGACGTGATCGTACAAGGAGTAACTGAGCAGGCCCGCCGTGTATCTTTTATAATTATGTATTAGACCATGTTCGGACTAAAATATCCCACCCATAACATTTTCATGTAAAATGTTGCCAAGACGATTCCATATTATGGTTCGTACTGTCAAAAAGTTATCAGATCTCATGTAGAGCCAAGCTTCTAACTCTACACGTCCTAACTCTACAAGCCCTTACTTCACAAACTTTACACCTTAATCAAATGGGGTTTGACCGTTTCGTTACTACAAGAACTATAATTACTTATAACAGAAAAGTAATGAACAATGAATACATTTTTCACGTTACCCTTACCCTTACAAATGGTGCTACTTTCCCGCACGCGTGCGGGAATGAGCACTTTCCGTGCATATCTCGAAACTTTAAAGACCCATATGTACTGTAAAATATTGTACGATACACGTGCGAATAGGTAATTCGCAACTCGTGTAGATTTAAAACACTCCCTTCGGTCGTGTTTTAATTTATCAGCACTCGTTGCGAATTTCCTATTTTCTGCACTTGTATCGTAAATAACTATTTTATAACCTTTGTTAAACAAGGCCTTATATTCACTGATATGAGAAAAAATAATATCATCTGTTATTTCTAACGGTCAGATCACCATGCGCTATCCTACCACCGTACTCAGAGCACGGAACATAGACGTAACAAATTGGTCTTGAACATCACATGAACCGCGGTACGGTACCGCAGATTATGAGAGGAAGGTGCTTGCATGGCATTCAGCTGTCACCTCTGGCTCGTTTTCTTGTCAGTTTGAGGACCAAAAAGTTTAGTAGTGCGAAAACTGATAGGACAGACATGTATATACTAATAGGTATAATATACTACAGGTTATGAGACGGTAAGTATGTACTGTCGCGAAGCTTTTGTAGACTGCGTGTGTTTGTTTAAACTTCGATTTGTATATTATTAGGGTAAATATTAGGTATTACATACCTCTGGGTATTCGGAGCATGCTAATGTATCCATATCAGCTCAGATTGGAAAAGGAACCTAGACTATCCACCATCTGTCTTCAACGAGTACTTAGATACTTCGGTCACAAGGCTCGCAGAGACTCTGGCAACTTGGAGAGACTTATGGTGATGGGAAAGGAGGACCAAAGACCTAGATGACCAAGTCCAACAAGATGGTGTGACCAAATATGCGCCCAGATGGACATTACACTAAGTAACGCTTTCCATAAAGCAACCGACAGGGACAAGTGGAGAGCTGACATAAGGAAAATTAGCAAGCGGAGTCCGTCCGTCAGTGAGGGACGGACTTGGAAGAGAGGTACGAATGCATGTACCTGAGTAAATATATCACGTTAAATATGTCAACTAATCAAAGTTAAAGTATTGGAGGTAAAGATCAATAAAAAAATCTTGGAGCTACTATTGTATACTTGCATCAACACTTCAACTGGTACTAAAACATGTTTTATTTAGATATAAAATAGATAAAAATCTACATTAACATCACGCTTTCTCTTCCTTGTCAGGTGGGCTTAATCTTAACAAAAACAGCCTGAAAAACACTTCGTAGGCGGCACGTGGTTATTTTTTACTGTTTACGAAGTACAAGGGTTAATTTATAGACCGGAAGTACGGTTTACGAAAATCGGTCAATGAGTCAAAATAGGGTTAGAATCCATATATAATATGCTTTAGTTTAAAAAAACGAAGAAGTATTTTTTTGTGAGAATGTACAGTTGGTTACCATTAATCTTTAACCACTTAAAGGTTAGGTGTAGGAAGTGGTGAGCCATATTTTAAATGAACTACAATGTTCGCGCTTCTATCGTCCGCCATCGTTGTCACCATAGACGCTTGATACGATAGACGATAAAATATAAAGTGGTTACCACCAGTATCGTCGAATGCACTGACAGCGCGCCATTCGTAATCGTTTGCTAATGACTGACTGAATGCAACGAGAACATTCGTCAGATCTGAACGTACCTCTTCACCATATAAGAAGGTAGGTATACGTATTAAAACTATACATACTCATATAGCTACAGTAGTGGCGCTTATCATATTTACCTTCACCTCTGGGCGAAGGGCGGCCACGGGCCAAGCCGCGCCGTCTCCGCCCTGCGCGGACAGGGGGGGCGATGGGAAAAATGGAACTCAACCGCAAATGTAACACGGTAGGTATTGTTTTTAGGGTTCCATGGTGGGGTAGTTTTTGGTTGGTCAATTTTGGTGTTTAGCAACTAGCAGCATAAATAAGTATTTAAAAACTGTCGGTACAACATGCACTGTAATAATTATATTGCAACTTGTTTCTGAAAAACAGTAACATATTATACTGTTACGAAATTAGTGAAATATAAAAGAGTTTTAAGAAACAAGTGGAAAATAAATATTCAATAAAAATGTAAGTGTAGCTATAGGATATATATACTTATTACAGCTTAAAAATCGGCGAGCTGAATAAAATAAAATAACAAGCGAAATGCATAAGTGTTTTGGGAATTACCTGAAGGCCAATCAAGTATTTGTCACAAAACAACGGCTCTGCGTTAAGATTACTTGTAACGGCATATTTTGTGGTTCCAAAAATTCTACAGTATATATAGGTCTTCATCTGTAGTAGGTATAGTAGGTTATTGCGTGATCAATAAAGCAAGAATGACTCAGTACCTGCCCTCATTTACATCAAACGGTCTTCAAAAAACACAACAAAGAAGAAACTTAAAAGTCATAAGTCAGCATCGAACTGCGGTAGCCACCGGACCAGGGCGGGGCGGCGATGGCCGTACCATGACGCGTGGCCCGTGGTCCCCTGCCCACGGTAAAACTCATACCCGTGGAAAGAGTGCGACGAATGTTCCATCTGGTAGAACGTTTGTCAGTATAGGGCAGCATCGAATTGACTTAGGTACTTACATATCGTACCAGAGCGGGGCGGCAACGGCTGTACCAAAACTCGTAGCCTGTGGTCCCCTGTCCACGATAAAACTCATTTTAGTGGCAAGAGTGTGACTATGGCAGTCAGAACATCAGTCAGGATCGGGCTAAGTTGGTTGACGTTAAATCTCATTCCTGTACCCATAGTGGACTGTCTGTGATTTAAATAAAACTCCTATAATCCGACCATGTTGATTGGGTTATGATGCATGCATGGGTTATTGATTATTTAGTGAATAGCGCTCCTTTACTTAGCTGTCCTTACATAACATTCTCCTTGACATTGAAGTTGTAGAGGTATCCAACTTTTCAGGATCGGGAAGGAGTTTATCCATAGGTACCTACGTAAAACTAATTTCCAACCCTGAAATGTGACGAATAAATAATGTAACGAATGTTTTGTCCAAAATGGTTACGACAGTTGATCCCATCTTCGGCCAATAGAAAGCTAAATCAGCCAAGCCAGTCAGTGATCATAAAGAAAACAGGCTATATGCTGAAAGTGTTCCAGTTGCGTCGGTAAGTATTTAGCACCGCACAAAATCAGAACATACCGCGCGCTGGCTTTTAATGTTTCAGCGATTCGAACACATGCTCGAATAATAAAACTTGATCGCTCATATTTTTGCCGCACGTTGTTTAACGGCGATCGCAGCGTGTCGCACGGCACGTCCCGATAAATACAGCGGTGAAATGGCCCAGTCAGTCACGAAGGCCGGCCCGGCATGCAACCACACTCTAGCCTTTGCTACTTTTCCTTAGGCCTAGTTCAGCTGTGGGCAAAAGTTTGGTATGGGTAAATTGGCAATTGAAGTCTGATTGCGAAGCAATATCGACCGCAGTAGGTCTGTTTCGATTATGTTTAAATTTGAAGCCTCAAAAATTAAGGATGATGATTATCACAATATTTTTCATATACTTATGTTGTTTGTCATTATCACTAACAATTTATTTGTTAACCTGAGAAATTATCATTACTACCTACTACTCACTAAAAAGGATTATCATTACTACAATACTACAATTTGTTTACTTACGTCTTGTATTGTGGGCAAATGTTAATATTAAAAATACCTACTTTAACATATTTTTAAGTCCCAGAAAGCAAGCATCAGAATGCCTTAACAACATGAAAAAAACGCTACCCCAGTTTTTATTTGTAGTACCTACTTACATTTTAGTACAGTGCAATTTATCATGCGAAAAATAATATGTAAACGAAATTAGATCACATTTTTTATCCAAATCTCACATACTTTTGCAAAAACCCGTAATTTGACTCTGTGTCATTATAAAACTCAATATGCAACGCATAAAATTCCATTTTTAAATTTCATTGAACTGCATTCGTCTGCATTCCATTACACAACCCCCACACTGCATTCAACACCCATTGTGAATGCATTTAATAAAATAAACACAGAGATCCGCGTCGCGATAATTCATTCATTCATTCCGACATTCATTTTTTTAATTCACAAGGACTTCGATTGGCCCTACGTCGGCGTGCTTTTGAAAATCGAACGACAAATTCGACTAAACTTTAAAAATCTCTGATCTAAATTGATTGTTCTTTTGAAATGTCAGTCTTATTTCTTATACAAATAGGTCGTGTTTGCAATATTTTGATTTCGTAAGATATACGGGGTGGTAAACTGTGCAGCCAAAATTCCGTACTCGATGAGGACAGATTGCATACTCTTGAAAGAAGTATGATGCATTATAAACTAATCTTTTGATGAAAAAATGCGTAAGTTTATCAAAACGCAGGTGCATATAATTGCTTGACATAATCAAAAATTGTTGAAAAAAATCAATAATTGTCGAATTGCGGCAGACAAAAAAGCTTTGTATACAAAACCGTTAAGACGCAATCCGTTAGTCGGTTCAATCAAAAATTTCATCAGGCCTTTTGAGTCGACTAATACGCTAATTCGACATATTGTGGGGGTCTGCTTGGGGTTGAAAAAACCGGGGCCAGCACAAAGGCAAGAAAGGGTCAGGCGTCTGTGTTTTGTACAAAAAATCGTAACCAGATGGCCGTAGCGCTTAGAAAAAACGGGTGCGTGCCCAAGTTTTGTGCAAGTAGCGTTAGCAGGGTTAAATTGCGCAGTTAGGGCCATTACAAAACGAACGTAAAATTCATATACATTTATACCTTAATATCAGTAAATATTTTGACAACCGGTCTGGCCTAGTGGGTAGTGAGTGTAGTGACCCTGCCTATGAAGCTGATGGTCCCAGGTTTGAATCCCGGTACAGATATTTGTTCCCGAGTCATGGGTGTTCTCTATGTATATAAGTATGTATTTATCTATATATGTATGTATATATTCGCCTAGTACCCATCGAACAAGCTTTGTTTTGTTTGGGGCTAGGTCGATTTGTGTAAGAATATTTTTAATTTTTTTTTTATAATATTTATTTTTATTATAATTATTTATTTATTTTATATATTTTGATATATAACCTATTACAGTTTCTGGATACAAATGTCTTGAATTTAATTAGGTACCATTGAATTAACCGCATTTAATACAAAACCAGTCCAATAATATTACGAAGTAGGTACCTATTCGTTTTGTGTATACGTATATTTAGGTGTTAATATGGATAATCTTTATACTTGTAGTGTAGTACATTTTTTTTTCTATTATAGGACATTATTACACAAATTGACTAAGTCATTAAGGAAGTAAGCTCAATAAGGCTTGTGTTGAGGGTACTTAGGCAACGATATATATAATATATAAATATTTATAAATACTTAAATACATAGAAAACACCCATGACTCAGGAACAAATATCCATGCTCATCACACGAATAAATGCCCTTAAGGATTTGAACCCGGGACCATCGTCTTCATAGGCAGGGTCACTTCCCAGTAGGCCAGACCGGTCGTCAAAACATATGATTATTCTGAAACTAAAAATATATTTTCCCTTTTCTTATTATTTTTTTTCTTTTGTAATTTGTATTTTTCTGCCAACCCTCCTCGATCCACGACGATTTGTCCATACACGTCTATAAATTTATCTTTAATTAATGGCCCAAACGCGATATTCTGATATAACAGGATAAGCAACAGGTGGCCGTTTTGCCGCATCACGGTCGCTTATGGACACAATGTCCATCAAACATTTGGCATGTTTTGATACCAGATGAATCATTATACGCATTAAACCTCAAAATAGAGATTTATATATGAACATTGTCGTTGATTATTTTGATCTCCTATTTGTACGGGATAATTGTATTAAAATCTTCCTTTCTACTGCCCCGTTGTTAAACTTTGGATGTTTGTAATCGAATATTTTATCGCTGACTGTACTTTTCATTCAACCGGCAACTAATACTCGTACTCATCGAGACATAAACCTAATAAACCTAAACACAATTAGGTTGCGTTTTTATCATAGAGTTCATATGGCCACCTTTTGTGTCTATCATCAGATCAGCTCAATGGTACAATATTGCATTGTCATCCAACTTACATAAGTTTATATGTGAAGTTTCAGCTCAATCGAATAATGAGATACTTAAGTCTGATTTAGCCTGCAAGATTTTACTTAAACATACATATAGCAAGTTAAATAAAAGCTCGTAAAATAAAATAATTCTATACAACCATCGCACCAGACATTTTCCCCCAAACCTCAGAGACACTGATGCTTTCTACGCCACAACCCTGCGCTGGCGCACGCAATAAATACACCACACTTTACGAGCCGCCGGGACGTGCGCTACGTGATGCTGTACCAATGCAGTCTAGAGGACAGGCGGTTTGCTCTGTCTCTGTTTCTTCCTTGAGGCCAATTCAAACTTACATTGTAACAGCTAAATTGTGTAAGTCGCGCGTGAATTTTGCTCGTACATGTCTGTACATGTATTGTCGCGAGCGAGACATACGGGCGATTTATATCATTTAGATATCATTTTCATTTCACAATATAAGTTTAAATTGGCCTCTTTTAAATTTTTTGGTGTAAAGAAGTATGTCTCTCGATATCCAACGGATTGTATTTTTAAGATGATTTTGCACCATTATGATGCATACCACTGCAGTCAAGAGGAAAGGCCGTTACTGTGTTTAAACCTAGCCCTGTTTCTTCCTTGATTTATTTTGCGGTATGTCGATATAACTTTTTTATACTACGTCGGTGGCAAACAAACATACGGCCCGCTTGGCTCTCTTACCTCTCAATATAATTTGCATTTTTGAGATAATATATGTATAAAAAATAAAACAAGTAAAAATTAAGTAGAAATAAGTTTCGTAAAACCTATGTACGAAATACATAACATTTTGATAATCTCATCTCTAATCTCAATTTTAATGTATTATAATTGTGATTCTAATTTTATATTATTTTTATTTTTTTTGACCTATAAATTGGCTTTGTTTTTAATTTTACCTATTGATTATCCTGATACTAATTGATTTTAATTTTGATCTCATTGCATTGTTAATTTTATTTTTATATATATTTTGATACTGATTCTAATTTCTGATCTTAATTTTAAATGAAAATAGGCTTTGTTTTAATTTTTATTGTAATTTTAATCTAGTAGTAATTCTATTTTGACATGTAAATTGACTTTATGTCAGTGTATTTTATAGCATTGAACCCTAAAACTACAGATCCACTGATTGTCACGTAATCAGGTCCAGGCGGTTCCTGTCTTAAGGCGTGTTTGCAATGACGCGATCAATCTCCATCAGACGTTATCAGTCAGTATCCGCACGAGGAAGTTAGGTAGTGTCAGAGGTGGCTCGAAACAGTTTTTTTTTTTAAGTTATATACCTATAAGGTTTTTGACAATAATTTCATTGCGATACAAGTTTTAATCCAATAAACTAAATTTTCTTTTTTCGTTTGGCGAATGTCGATGTACTTACGATCATCATCTTAACAAGGCCCCTTGGTCCAGGACAGGATACCTATACATACAATGTTATGCAACCTGTATGTGTACGATACGTGAAGTGTAAGTGTTGCCACTTCTTGTCGCTCTCTCTTCAACCGTGAGAACGTCTGCCCAATCGTTTATCATGCGTTATCACGCTTATCTGACGAAAGCCGAGAATTATTGTTTTCGGTAGCGAGACGTGATGGAAATTATTGCACTTTACAATTTGAGAAAAAATGGAAAGCTGCACTTGCAAGTACCGTATGTGAAACGTGATGAGATTATTAAATATTGATGATATCAAATATAAAAAAGGTAAACGGTTAAACTCTTCTCCTTCTGCCTGGGCAGCTAGTGTTGTTCCGGCATATTGCATCGGCAAACTTAGGAAAGAATTGGCCCAAGCACTAGTTTTGCTGCCATCTGATTTTCAAACCCATTGGGGGCAAGCCACAACTAAAACATACGTAGTAATAGTAAATATAAATAACTGAATAAATTAATTCAGCATTTTTTTTTTTACTAAGCTTGTTGCGGAATTTATAAGTTGTTTTAGTGTTAAGGTACAATAAGTTTGTGACGATGCTTGTGCGGATTACATTTGTGTTTTGACGAAGCATGTGGCGGATTGTATAATGTTGATAACATGATAACTATATTTATAGTTTAGAATTGTTATGTGTAAGTTTGTTTTTTGTACCTCTTTTTATCTGTACATTTTTGCCACGAATAACTTATTATTTTTTTTATTCAGCAAATTTAATAGTTACTTGAACGACAATAAGTTTAATAACTTAAAAAGCATTTATAATACCCAAAACCTAAAGAAATGAAAGACATATCTAATCTAAGGAAAATTTGCAACAAACAACTTAATGTCAGTGAAATCGAATTAATCGAAAAGATAAGAAACAAGCTAACCTAACTAATCAAATTAAAAGAAAATCTAAAGTCATTTTGCAACAAACAAGCTAATGCTAGTGTAACTACTCGGTCGCGTCAAGGTTCTAAGAGAAAAGTTTTTGAAATATTTTAGTGTAATACGATGCATACTTATAAATAAGGTTATTAAAATTATTTCTATAATAATATCTAAGCATGAATGTATTGCAAAAAGTTGCTTTACTTTATTTCACTTCGACAATAATATTTTAACTGGTTGAAGTAAAACCTTTAAATATTAAGTCCAAGACTGATGTATCTAGTAGTAGAAAATGCATTGATAGTTACAGGATGTGTTCAAAAGGAATCTTAAGCGGTTTTAAGGCCAACTGGGTACATAAATATATTTTATTTGCTGCTTACATTATTTATCTACAGAGCATTGAGCTAGAGAAAGTTCAAATGGTTATGATTTGGTGTGTATACCACAACGTTGACCCATAATAATTTCGTGAACGTATGCTGCTAGATGTGACAAATGTAGTTTAGATAATTAAGGTATTCTTCCGTAAATTAGTTTTTGATAACGAATGATAAGATTCTAAAGTTAAATATGAACACAGGAACTAAGATCGTGCCATTCATGACGACGTGGGCTTTGACTTGTATTGTCATACTATTAAAGGTTAGATTTGACAAATCTGCGCGTCATCGTGGATGACACGAACTATATCTATAATCATATTTTAGTAGGTATCTAGTGTATTTGTTTTATCTTGGATGAGACCTAGATCAACAGAGAGGCTACCTACTGTACTGGCTGAGTATGAAGGCTAATTTCGAAGTCGACTTTTTTTGCTCTTACTTTATTCGAGTGACATGTCACAATAGCTACAAGGCGACGAGACTAAATTACACTTTTTGGCAGTTTGTGTATCGAAAGGAAAGGCTCATCGTTTCGTGCAGTTAAACAGTATCTACACAACGCATGCACCCCAATCGTTTACGCTCCGTAGCAAACGAAACGCAACTGTCACTGTCGCACTAATACGGAAGAGTGATAGAGAGACACAAAGCGTTTCCTTGTCGTAGCGTAAGCAATTGTCAACCTGGCTAGGTACCCTGAAAAGCCCCTTCAAAATATGTGTAAAAAATTCTTAATCCCTATGGCCACAAGTTCCGTTAAAATTTAATATTTTCTGTAAAACAAGTGGAAGTCCTTTTATAGTAAAATTATTATTAAAATCATAATAATTCAGCCTATATACGTCCCACTGCTGGGCACAGGCCTCCTTTCATGCGCGAGAGGGCTTGATGGGCTATAGTCCCCACACTGGCCCAATGCGGGTTGAGGACTTCACATACACCTTTGATGTATGCAGGTTTCCTCAAGATGTTTTCCTTCACCGAAAAGCTAGTGGTGAATATCCAATGATATTCCGTAAGTACATAAGAAAAACTCATTAATACGAGCCAGTATATTAATTTAACCCACGGCCTCCGGATTGAAAGTACACTAGCCAACACCGCTAATAAGATTTTTTATAATATTTTTATTAATCATATGTAATATCTAGTATAAATTTCATTTTGACACTTGGAGAGACTTTACAGCCCCAAATCCTTTTAGTATTTGTACCTTTTACATTCCTAGATTTAATGTATTTTTAACCATAGAGACTATATATACATATCTCTTGTATTGTAGTAATTCTTTTTTTTAAGATTATTATAATGTAATGTTTACCCAGGTATCGGCTGTTGTATTTATAAATGTTTTTATGTATTTTTCATGTCACAATATGATGTTACTATAAATGTTGTATTGAGTTGTAAAAGAGCCCTTGAGGCCTACTTCCAGAATATATTTTTGAATTTTTATACAGTTCTCATCCAGCACCAATATATCCTAGTATCTTAAAGCTCTCATATGAATCTCCGTATTTGCCATTCAACGCGCTGTCAACTATATATAGTAATAACTCTTTTTAATGCCCTATTTGATCGGCGACGTGTTCTCGACGCCTCACAAAAGGCTAACAGTACCACGAAGGCTATTCACAAGGCTATTTAGCTATGATTTATCCTTTGTTTAATTTAAATTTCGTGCTTAGAAGACTTGTCTTATGGTTCTGAGCGTTCTTGTTTATAATTGCGTAATTTTTTAATACAAATCTGTGAAAACGCTTAAGCGTATTTTTAATTTGAACGTGGTATAAACTTACCTAAAAGGTCTGAATTTAAATATGTACATCAGTCGTCTTTTTTAATGTTGAATATTTTACAAACTATCGATAGTCTCGATTTAATGCACTTATAATTTTAGTTTATTTATCTGTCAAGTCGAAAGAAGAATATTTAATAAATTTCTTCAAACAATGCTTAGGTAGGTACCTTGTTGTGAAAAATCTTGACATGTCTAAGAAAAAATATGCTTAGATTTAACATTTAGGCTCAATATTGACTTAATTTACGTCAAATTTATGACCGCAACCTTCACACAGGCCCGTAAACACGCAGCTTTCAAAAACAAAAGCTCCCTTTATCACCGATCCGTTATGTCAAATAACGTTCCGTTTATTTTGGCACCAAGTGTTCCGTTACTGTGCACCTTGCGTCAACTAACCTGCGACCTACTATCCGGGGATGAAAAAACCTAGTTTAAAAAACCACCTCATCTCTGCTGTTGGCAAATCAAATAACGATACAAATTTGAACTTTATGCGACAGGTATACAGGAGTTAAAGTTTTTGGTGGTAGGTAAATTTAGTGGTAACATAGTTTGCGGTGTAAACCATATGTGGGAAAGATTGTGGTGGCTTTTTGTGGCCGATTGGATCCTGAGGTTGCGGCGGATGTTTGAACGCTTTTTGCTATTAATTAAGATTATTTTTGTAATTCTCAAGTGGCTGACGAAGTTCTGAGTGAGAATATGGTGACTTTAAAAAAATTGCCAATATCCCAAGTTTTACTGTCAGGGGCACGGCAAAACTCGCATTGAGTGAGCTGGTTCCGAATGTATGAACTTTTTTTTACTGACAACGGCCTTCTAGCTCCTAGCCTCGTTGGTAGTGGCCCTGCCTACGAAGCAGGAGGTCCCGGGTTTGAATCCTGGTAGGGGCATTTATTTGTGTATTCATCACGAATATTTATTTGTTTCTAATTTATGGATGTTAGTACCTACCCATAGAACAAGCTTGCTTTGTTTAGTTTGTTTGGTTCGATATGTGTAAGATTGCTCCCAAATATTTTGTTTATTTCGCGTCAATTTACTTATTAGAGCCAGATTTAAAAAGTGTTATTGATCGCGTTTTAGAGAAATAGGTATTTTTTCGTCGTTTAGTATTACAAATGTACTAGCCTAATTTTAAGGCACACAATTTATTAACTGGTCTTATTTATTTATTATTAGAAGAATAATATTATCGAAGTAAAAAAACTAGCCTACGACCAAATATTATTTTACAAATAAATAACTATAATCTTTTATTAAAATCAGCCCCATATTTACGATTCTCACCAAAGCCCACTGGTGCGACAGCGTCTCCCAGTGGACAAAAAAAAATCCGTGGACCGCCCCAACGACAAAAGGCAGTAAAACTGTATGAGTATGGGTCGTAGATACTTCGTTCTTTCTAGCAGGGCAGAATACCGCTAGCCGCATCTGGTTGTCGTTGCGCTCTCACCGTTACCCGTGACCTGGCGCAAAAAAACCTACGCGTAGGCGTGCTCCAGCTTTGTGTCTTCAATTAATATGCGATACTAGCTATTACGATCGCGTGTGCAAATGCTACGATTGCGGTAAACTACGGAGAACGTGAGAATTGTATGTTTTTTTTGATGGAAAGATATGTGTCGGATAAGATCTCTTACTGTAGAAATATGTATCACGTACATATAAAAACAAGACATATAGAACTTTACGTAGGCACATAAATTCGCTTGTTCAAATTAAAACGTGTATTGTTTTCAAAAATATGTCCGCGGCCGATCCTATAATCAGACAGATTGTGAAATTCCTAGGCATATCGTGAATCGTAAAAATCATTGTCTCGTTCCCTGAGTCGACGGAGCACTGCTGTGCTTCTCCTATTCCTGGACAGTTTACCCTTCGGGTATCTGAAGCAACCTAACGAACCTATCCTACCTACCTATCTATTGGTTTAATGTGACTACCGTCAAAACATTAGATACCTACACAGGAATTTGACTTTGTACTAATGATGAGTGTTTTATTTCCTGTTTTGTTTTCATTTCTGTACAATAAAGAGTTTTACTACTACTACTACTACTACTACTTAAAGATTGGCCTGATTTTCGATCGGCTGCCGAAAAATATAATTTTTCGGAATAAACAAGTCTAAATTAATCGATTTTATAACCTTACATACGTCTATACATAATTGTAATTTTCATTGTATCTACTACTACTACTACAGGCCACCACTTTTTTTTAATTCAAATTAAAAATGTATAAATCTAAAAGAATATTGTTAAGTAGTATAAAATTCTACGCACAGTTATACTTTTAAACACATCCTGTAGAACGCACATTCGATAAAACAAATATCCGTTGGTTACAAGGGTCAAAACCCATATTGCGCAAAGTCGTCCATGTGAGCGTCACAAGCTATATTTTTTGTCCACCTTCGTAGTTATTTTTAACCACTGTTTGGTCTGCGCAGGATGGAGCGTCGCAGTAGGTCAAATGTTAGTAAACAGATTTCAACTGAAATATTTCTCATATTTATAATGTAAAAACAGGAATGTTTCCTTCAGGTTTCACTAATGCTTTGAAAAGAGATTCGGTATACAATTCAGTATAAATGGGATGTTTTTTTTTCTTCTTAGCCCTCCTCTTTGGAACTGCATTACTGCACAGGAGCATCTATCGATGCTATTAACAGTTTTACAATTACAAGTGTAATGTAACATTGTAAATTTTAATTCACGAAACGGAAACACGAACAGAAAAGTTTTAATTCACGAATGCCGCCGCTATACCTTCCAGAATGTAAAAAAAATACAGTACATATGGTGCTACTTTACCGCCCTAGTGCGGTAACTAGCACTATTACGTGCGTATGTTGAAAATGTAAAGGGCCATATGTACGGTAAAACGTTCTACATTCAACCTTGTACAAAAGATAGTTCGAATTTCCTACTTTTCGCACTTGTATCGTAAATGTACTTATATTATACATCTTTCGGATAGGTATTCTGCATATACGAGTATTACAACTTGGTGGATTCTGCGTCTAACTTATTCATTTAGTTTTAATTTCTCATGCTCTGAAAGTGGGTCGTTGTTGTTGTAAAAAGTGTGCAGAAAATGATACGTTTCTGCACTAGAGCATTTTACTATCCTAGTAGTTTTCTTCTTTTATATTACGAGAAGCAATTAAATTTGCCATTAAAAGTATTCGTTGTACAATTTCCATTCTAACTCCCCCTTCATCACGACATTTTTATCCAAAATATTTAATTGAAAATACCCTCAAGAAATACTTTAAAATTGTTAGTTTCCTCGTATTCGAAATGAAAAGTATAGTGTCTCACTGCTTTCGAGCGTCAAACTCCCTTGACAGAAATGAGTGCCTTTCATCCCTTGGTTAACAATCGACTATTGCAACTAAACTTGACAAAAGAAACATTCTTGCTTATGAAATTTCAAACTAGGTATTTTAAACAGTAAGTTTAATAATCAAGATATCGGGCCCCTAAACGTTGTACAAATACAAACCTACACGCAACATATGTAGATACAAGTGAAACATAAATAACTGAAGATGCCCATCGGACAGCGTTCTGGCGACCACGTGTGGTTCGTTGGTTAATTCTTATTCTTACTAATGAACCAAGAGACGCGTATATATTAATATTAAGATTTTAGTCATTAGTCATTACTGAATCATTAAGTCCCTATAATTTAAAAAAAAGTATGTGGAATTTTTATTTACCTTGGACATTTTTTTTCCTTATATTTGTATTGGTCCGTCGGGTATGATCTTAAGATTTATTTTTCTGTTACTATTTAACTTCATAAATTGTTGACTATAGCTGTTTTAATTTTTAGGTTGACGAATGACGATATATTAGTGAAAATATTTTATTTTACCCTTTTGTGTAAACTAATGTCTTTTTCTTAAGGAAATAAAATGAATCTATGTATCTGGGTTGGTTATACCAACCCATGTTGGCCATGTTTCTGATTATTTTTATAGTTAATGTTCTAGCACGTACCTATACGGTTCCTACCAAGTATTTCTCAAAATTATACTATAAAAAAATTGTCTTGTATGTACCACATCTGAATACCACTGCGATTATGAACGTGCGTTTTATAATGCAGTTTTTTCTCATCATCATCATCTCGATTAAAAACTCCTTTAATACAGGACTAAAAAAACGAATGCCTGTCCATTTGACTAAGGCGGGCGTGATGTCACGTCTCATACAAAACTCTCAGAACAAACAGGTTGCAACATAAATCTCCAATATTACACGTGAGAATGACATTTTTTGTCAAAAACTGACCTACGTTTGGGACAGTGGCAAAAACTAAAGACACGATAAGAATCTGTTTAGACCCTTGACGGTGCTCGAAAGATTTGTAAAATAACACAGACCTGTTGATTAGAACTCTTGAAACGTTTTGTATTTTTAAAGTCTACTTAATAAACATTTACCTATGTTGTTAGTTGAATAACGTTTTCCTGTTAGAATCGAAGTTCGTCAATTGCGGGCATTTTTATCTGTCACTCTGATTACGTCTCAGTGAGAGTAAAAGAGAAAGATCCCCGCAATTTGCAAATTTCGGGATTCGCGGTAGGCCCCCTGGTCATATTACGCTTTGATGGTTTGTTAGTGTAACCACTGTGCGGTGTGCACGTACTTTACTATACACTTTTTACTTTTCTGTAAAACTACATACCTATATATACTACGTATTTAAAGTGTCTTGGGGTAATTACAGCAATTGGAACTAATCCTATACTACCTTAAGCCGAAAGTGGAGGACCCGCGCGAAATCACCTTTTATACTATATATAATCTCATTTTCCTGTCTTTATTAACATTATTGAAAGTATTTTGACACAATTTGTTGTACATTAACCATAGCTATGTCCCTACGTTTGAATTTCGAATCGAATTTTTAATTATTATAGGAGTTAGACGCATTTAAAATTTTGTATGAAATCTGTTTTTCGCACCTAACTTTTATAATAATACAAAAATCGAAAAAACTCAAACGTAGGGTCATTGCTATGGTTAATATACAAAAAAATATGTAAAACTATTTTCCAATATGTCAATATCCAGAGAAAATGGAGACTTCGTTTGTATGGAGAATCGGCCGTCCTCTTTCCTCTTAAAGAAAAACATTCGGGTGTCGTTATTTTAGAGATAATAGATAAACACAATCATATTATAAGTTTTTTTTAATCCAGTGATATTTTAAAACATTATTTGCATGAAGTGTGGCCAATATAAGAACACACGCGGAAATACAGAAAAAAAAACATAACTTGTAACTTTCGAGTCAACTCACGAAAATTAATAAAATTAATATATCGCGTCCCGACATACTTCAACCCTCTCTTCTCCCGACGACTCTATTACTCGCCTATAAACCTTTGGGATTGTAATTAGCTCAATGCAGCTAACTACTTGGATTAAAGCTATACCAAAGTCCGATAGAAAAAGCAAATAATCTAAACAAATATGACAGCTTTTGTTGGCATTTGACATTTAACCAAAAAAAATTATGGATGTTCATTTTACTGAAATATAATTAAGAGGAAAGTGGACGGCCGTTTCTCCATGTAAACGTAGTCTCCATTTTCCTCCCTTAATATTAATATTCTTGGAAATATTTTAACACAATTTGTTGTATATCTACTACAGCTATGCCCTTGGTGATTTTGTGCATGACCTCCACTTTAGTCTTAAAATATATTATAACAAACAATTGATACGAATAAAATATTTAAGCATAAACATTGTTGATACGATCATGATTGTCGTCAAACAGTGCGTGATTACGAAGTACCTATCGAAGGTAAATTGGTTTGTTTACATTATTTGCTTTTTCTATTAGACTTCGGTTTACATTTCTAAATACTATAAGAGAATGAGTTCCTAAATATCACGTTTTACTGTTCATGCTTATAATTATAATTTAGATAACACTGTCGCAGCTAACTACCGTACATAATAAACAAATAAAAAAATAAACTATGATACAGCCGTTGCAGAATCAAAGCAGAAACCAATTTGTAATATTTCATACAAGAATCAAGATAACCGGAGACAAACACCAATTTACGGCGGTCAGCGTCACGGGGATTTTTTTGCGATGGTCTATAAACTTTGTTTTTAATATCGTATGCTCTATGGTCGATGGTATCGCGACACATGTTGGGCACACTAATGATTTTTAAGGTTTTGGAGTGACAAAAAGTTTCTGCTATTTGTCTTTGGTATATTTAGATGTGTTCTTGTATTTCGATAATAATCACACCAGTCAAAAGGTAATATAAAATTGCCTTAATTTGTATCTTATCTGATAATTTGGATTTGCATTGTCATTTCCACATTGCATCATAAGATTGCTAATTATTGTGATTAAGTAAATGTATTAATGATTACTCTCAAGGTTACATTATACTTGTTGAGATAAGTTAACAAACAATTCAGTTTTGCTTCTGACAAGGAAAGGTACCCAACTGTCCGGTTCCGATTTGATTTATATTTATATATGTTATAGAGTAGTCTAAAATAACAGACACGTATTTTTTTTTAGCTGCCCAAACTCAACCTATTGGGAGAAATTGTCCTCCAAAGTACTAAAAAATGACTAAATCTTCTAACTCCTATAGAAAGTGATGCTCAAGTAGGCTTGCCAGATGGTATCCAAAAGGAGGACATGTCCTCCTTTTTCATGTTTTGTCCTCCCGTCCTCCCACACCTACTGTAAGTCCTCCTTTTTGCAGCATGTCATTGAAAATGTTGTGTCATGCGGCTTGCATGCTGAAGCGTGGTCAAAAGTCAAACGAGCCGCTCGGGCAGTGGACAATCTACTTCAAAAGTGCCAAAAACATTGAATGTTTCTCAGAACTGCTCAAGATCTGCGAGTTTTATTTCTGTATAAGTGCACATAACGCAAACGTGGAAAGAGTTTTTTCACTGATTAATACTCAGTGGAGCAAAGAGAGAAACAGACTAAGTGTGCAGTCAGTTAAATCTGTAATTCTTACTCAATACAACTTCAAAAACATGACATGTGAAGATTTTCATAATTATTTGTTAAAAAACCAAGAACTTTAAAAATTGGCAGCTCAGCTAAATATAATTAAAATAAAGTAAAATAATACAAAAAAATCGTTTAATTGTGAAAGTCCTCCTTTTTTATAGAAAATCCTCCTTTTTAGACCCATCTGCCCTCCTTTATCAAATTATGATCTGGCAACCCTATGCTCAAGCAACTTGTTAGTTAATGGCTGGTTTGAGTATATGTTTGAAAGCAGCAAAAAATAATGAGCACGTGTTTTGTTATATCGGCTACAACTCATTTTTTCCTAAAAAATCGACATTCGAAGTTTTATAATATCTTATCACTAAAGTTACACATAAAGACGGGTGTTTTTTTAGGAAAACTTGAGTTTAAGCAGATATAACAAAACACGTGTACATTATTTTTTCCTGTTCTCAAACATATACTCAAACAAGCCATTAACTAGCAAGTTGCTTGAGCATCACTTTCTATAGGAGTTAGAAGATTTAGTAACTTTTTAGTACTTTGGAGGACAATTTCTCCCAATAGGTTGAGTTTGGGCAGCTAAAAAAAAATACGTGTCCGTTATTTTAGACTACTCTATAACATATATAAATATAAATCAAATCAGGAACCGGACAGTTGGGTACCTTTCCTTGTGAGATACGTCTGTGTCACACACACATACTCTATTACTTTTTATAGGACATTATTTCACAAATTGACTAAGTCCCACAGTAAGCTCAATAAGGCTTGTGTTGAGGATACTTAGACAACGATATATATAATATTTAAATATTTATAAATACTTAAATACATAGAAAACACCCATGACTCAGAAACAAATATCCATGCTTATCACACGAATAAATGCCCTTACCAGGATTTGAACCTGGGACCATCGGCTTCATAGGCAGGGTCGGGTAGTGACTAGGCCAGACCGGTCGTCGAAATTTTACTAGTTGGATTCTTCATAACGTGATGTTAGTTGTGTTGGTTCCACATAAACGGTAGCTATAAGAAATTTTATATAATCTAAAAAGGAAAAAAAAAAATTTCACCACTGCCTGGCTTAAAATTAACCACTTAAATACCTCCGTGATACAAAACTTTGTCTTAAAAAACCGTTTCCGAAAAGAGACCAATAAGTCAGAGCATGGAGATGATTTATGCAAAACGCGTTGGTGTCCTAACGGTAAAGGTTTTTTCTTAAAACTGTGGTTTTGTGACAAACTTAAGATATGTAATCGCATAAACCTGCAACGCAATACATCTCTATAGTCTTTAAGTGTGAGGGACGGTGTTTAAAACTGCATGTTTACATTGGTAGAAAGTTTTCAGTTTCGTATGCGTGACACTTATCGGGTCGTAAGGGTAGAGTTGTGTTGTTTTTTTGGATGCGATTCCGAAGAAATCGTTTTGCAGGTATCTCTAGTAAAATTTTGGTTGCAAGTTTTTTTAATGACAGAAATATTACAAGGTTTGACAGACATGCATATATCGTGAAAATAGTCTTTGTTTAGTATGACGAATCATTTCAGTTTGAATCATCTGTTATTTGACGACCGGTTTGGCCTAGTGGGTAGTGACCCTGCCTATGAAGCCGACGGTTCCGGGTTCGAATCCCGGTGATGATGGTGATGATGGGTGATGAACACAGATAATCGTTCCTAAGTCACGGGTGTTTTCTTTGCATATTAAGTATGTATTTATCTATATACGTATGTATATCGTAGTCCGCCCACCCCATAGTACATGCTTTGCTTAGTCTGGAACTAGGTCGATATGTTTAAGATTGTGCCCAAAGTATTTATTTATTCAGATATTTCATTTTTATCTTTCTAGTTTGTTGTTTATTTTGAATCAGTAATATTGATAAAACCTTGTTATTAACCCTTTAAGCGTTTTATATCATAAACACAAACATCACTCAAACGCCAAGCTTCCGGACGCAAGAGAGCTAATGTAAACCTTATTAAATTATTACTCGAAAGTGTGAAGGTTACTTTGACAGCGTCCGCCATGACACCTATAGTTGTCCTTGGCGCTGTGAGCACGACTAGTAACGACGCCTTTAGGTGTTCTTGACGTTCAAAACTTTAAAGATCTTGACAAAATCAAGACGTTGCTAAAATTGCGTAAAAGGTAACCATAAATTACCAATCGCATCCAAAATCCATCCATCAACTCTTTCCCAGTCTTAAATTTAATGTTCCTAACGTACCTCAAAAACTAGTGGACAATAGGGGTCCATCGAGCTAAGGAGGTCTATCAAAAGGAGATTAGATCGATAGAGGCCAACAATGCCGGAGGCGTAGGAATAGACCGTAAAAAAAACTCAAAGAAACATGAAACGTGGAATCATTCGCATCGTTTCCTTTGAGATCTTATAAAACCGTTTTTTCCTTGCAAAAAAGCATAAAAGGTGAAAAAAGTTTGGACAAAGGCCGCACAATGAGGTTTTTTAATGAGTTTTTATGGACGGACCTACACACATGGCCGCTACCTGTGCAATCCCGCGACTTGTGAGATTTAAACTCCATCAATTTTATATTTTCGTACGTCTACTTATTACAAAAACAAGGACAAACGAAAACACATACCTACTTACGTATAATCAGTTAGTTGAACTTACCCTGAAAGCAGGAAGTTTTATACTGGAGGTAAATTGTTTTGATTGGTAGATTTATGTATAACATAAACTGTATATTGACACTTCATACAAAAGCAAGTGCTGCCCTCTAAAGTTCACGTACGTTTTCTTGTGCATTGTAGATTCTGTCATTTTGTGTGCTACATTGGAAGCTCTAACTTGACATTTACACTTAGATTACTGTAAATAGACGTGGAAAAACGATTAGACATTTGATTTATGTAATACGAACGGAAAAAAATTCTAAACAAATCCTTAAAGAAAGTCAAAGAAGAAAGAAGAAAGGATAAGAGGAAAACGCAGTATCTATTAAATAGTATGGATTTTTTGTCGTCACGTCGTGGATTGTTGCCATCCATCACAGTAGTGTGGTGGCTTATAGCGGGGCGGGATGGCGATGGGATGGCCACAGTATCGATTTTTCGCCACCCATCGAAGGTAGCGGGCTAGCAATGGTGCGTACGCAACTACACGTGGCCCATTCCATAGTGCGTGCTCTCAATCATCGCATGGCCATCTCGCTGGTCCAGCACTGGGTCATCGTGTAGAGTGTAGAGGAACCATAACCATCGCATGGCCATCTCCCTGGTCCAGCGCTGGGCCATTATGTAGAGGAGCTATAAGATGTTTGACAGAAAGTTTGATACAAAGGTAGACCCAGTTAAAAAAGTGCAATTACATTCATATTGTGTTCATATAATTTTGCAGGGCGCTGTACCTAGTGCACTGATAAAATTGTAAATAACAATGAACCTAATAGGAAAGGCATGCCCCAATGGATAATCATGATCAGTAATTTTATTTTATTGAATTTTATTATATCCTTAGTATAATTGTACGACGTACTTATAACTTTAGTATAATTGTACGAAGAGATGAGTTTATTCAAAAAAGAAAAATAAAAATAAGAAAAATAAATATAAGTGAAAGGATGATCACGATCAGTGAATTTTTTTATTGAACTTTATTATGTCTAAATGACGGACTAAATGTTAAATGGCAATCTGTTCCAGTCAACCATAGAGCCCAACAAAACTACGTACAATGTACGAAGAGTTTAATCAAAAAAGAAAAAAAAAATAAGTGAAATGTGCAATACCTATTAACAGTACAGTGGAGAACGGCGCGCGACCGTTTCTAGTCCCCATTTTCCCCTTTGAATATTTACGTTATAGAAAATATTTTTAAACCATTTGATATTAACTACGGCTATGTCCCTTCGTGAAAAAATCAAACAAATTAATTATGAATTCAAGAAATTTAATATGTTATGTAGAGACCCTGGAGCAGCTGGTGGCAGCTGGAGAATCCGCAAAAACGCCGAACTCGAGCAGATAGGTAATTGTTGAACTAAACATCATTGGTGTCACAAAGGCGCAAAGACTTCGGAGCTCGGTCATCTGGAGCGAATGGTAGGCGATCGGGCGGTGAAAAGAGCGTTTGAGGGAAAATCGACAGTACGCCGCCCGAACGCTCGACCTTAGTATCGATGGGCGGGTGTAATGGACACGGATCTGCATGAGCTCCAGGTTGAAGACTGGCGAGAAATTACACAGGAACGGGGTCAGTGGCGAGCAGTCGTGTTGAAGGCTAAGACACACTTTAGTAGCGCCAGAGGAGTAAGTAAGTAAGAAGTCATGGTTAAAATATTTTCAAAATCCAAAGACGAAAATGAGAGGACCACGTTTGTATAGGCAAGCGGTCGTCCTCCGTATAAGTACAATACAGTATTTGAATAAGAAAAATAGAGACCTAATGCACGATCCTCATCTAGTAGGTAGGTACCATATCTTCATTGAAATCACAAATAACGCTCAAACTAAAATCCAAATAATACACAATGACCGTCTGCTCTCCGGATGTACAACAAAACTAAATCAAAATCAAATCTTGTCTATGACTTAAACATGAATAAGGTCCATGAATGACCCATTGAATATTTGGGGGCAGGGTGTGGCCGCAGAACTGTACAGTCATCAACGCTATGTTATGACATGTCCCTATTAGCATACTGGCCAGGACGGACCTTATGCTAATGCTTTCTGTATGCAACCTTTCACTGCATGTGTTTTGTTTTATAATGACGATGCGATTCGCGTTGTGATGATTGGGAAATTCGCGACGGGTTTTGGGGTTTGATTGAATTTAAGGTCGGATAAAGACCTATTCAGTAGATCTTGATATTTGATTGATCGTCAATAATTTGGTGTGCAAAGATACAATTATATTGTCAACAATAATAATCCAAAAACTATACAAATTATGAAAACTAAAAAAATACATGTTAATTTAAAAATCTAGTAGGTATCCCGTAATGATCGTCGTATTAACTAAGAACTGTAATAATAATAATTCAAAACAAATGTCAATTAAAAACAATTTTACATAAACTATAATGTCAAACAGTTACTAACATCAATTTTAATTCCATGTATTCGTCTACTGAATATACTTAATGGTTTTTTTAATAAACAGTTCCTCAATTGACGTTCAAATGTTTCGTTAGATATTTCAGTACCCCTAGTGTAAATTTGATCGACATCATAACGTGACGAACACGTTTGCGTTAAGTCTCATTTTGTATAGGATTATGAGTTTCCAAAACGTCCCGCTTGACGCGCTCTTTCTAAATCCAATACAAAATGAGGCTAAACGCAAACACGTACGTCACGTTTCGAAATCGAATTTATTTACACTAGGGGTACAGATCGGCGGGTAGTCGTTCGTAATAAGTTGGGCCTATCACTCGTTAATTCTTACATGAAACTGTCATGCGACGCGGTACTGTTCGCAGTCTTCCGGTCGATCAGTACCCCTAGTGTAAATATTTTCGACAGCGAAACGTGACGTACGCGTTTGCGTTAAGTGTCATTTTGTATGAGATTTTTGACTTTCCAAAACGTCCCGCTTGGCGCGCTGTTCAAAAACCCATACAAAATGAGACTTAACGCAAACGCGTACGTCACGTTTCGCTATCGACTAAAATTACACTAGGGGTACTGATTTGTTTGCCCATGACTTCGACACGTTTGAACATTGACAAGTTTTTTCTTATAGCGAATAAAGCGTCGTTATACTTAGGTACCATTCTTTTTTAAAGTACCTTACAATAGTACATAGGTTAAACTCCAGTCAATAAACGGATCATACGTTTTTTATTAATATAAGTATACCAAAAGCTTATAGACATAAATCATTTAAAATTTGTCTATAAGATAATAAGTAGTGTTTGTATAAATACCTAGTCTGATATGAAAGTAAGCATCGCAACCGGCTCGATGAAACAAACCTGCCCACTCACAAACGATAACGGGCAGTCGGGCACTGGTCAAGCGTAAGCGGGGAATAAAACAGCGATCGTCCGGTCTTACTTACTTACCTCCTCAGTATAAGAAAGCTTATAGCTTACTCATAGAATAACGGTTAACTGAAAAAACATGTTATGTACCTAAACATTAATAAAACGATTGCATTGAGTTGAAATGAATAATTTTACAGTACCTAGGTAATTTAATTTAACATTCATCAATAAGTAGAGATTAAGTAACCTCTGCAATCCGTGCATTGTCCTTAACCAATTTATTTTTGCGAGGTTCTAGTAGGCTTCTTTAGCTCAATTAGAGATTAAGATCCTAATATTTAAATGTATTATTTAACTACATATATGTAATGTTTACTAAAGCGGTTGGGAGATATGCCTAAATATAAAATGTTGTTATTATCATGTTTGATTGTTATAAATTGTCTTTATTTGTTTATTTTTACTTGTGTTGTGTATTTCTAAAATATAATTTTTTATATATTTATTGATATGGTTTTTTCATGTCCTGGCGTATGGCCTCCGCTGTGAGCCAGATGTGTTTGTAAATAAATAATAAATAAATTTAGTAGTTTTAACCTTCGAAGTTCTCTGCATTGTATTTTTCCGTCTCAATATCTACTATTTCACTTTAATAAGTAATAACTAAACTTTGGACCTTTGTTTTGATGTCATTTTTAACGCATTATGACTCATAATGCGTTAAAATTACATCAAATCAAATGTATTTTCGATCATTTAACTCATAATAATTGGCCTGTAATTGGCTATGTAATTCTATTGGAAGTTCTAGATATATATAGCGCTGTTGGTTTTCCATATACTAAAATAAAATAATAAATAAAAATAATTTATGAGTTAAATGATCGAAAATATATTTGATTGCATACGGTCTTCAGTTATAGCTATTTAAATAACATAACTGCATGGATTGTCCTATTGTACCTAAATATGGTTCCTGGAAAATTGCGACGGAACCCTAAAGCCTGTATGAATGGCGCGATAGGTGTGATCTGAGCGCGTGCGTGGGCCGGCCTGTCATCAGTGACCGCGCAGAGCTGCGCACTGACAGAGGCGGAGGTTAAATGTAGCCGTAAGGGTCACGAGTTAACTTCTGTGTTCAATAACAATTTGTTTATTGTTTAAGCTTTTTGACCTTATCTGATACTTTAACATTGTTTATATTTAAAGAAAAGACGTCTCGCATCCAACGGATTGTTATTTTATGTATCGTGTTTTTTTTTTGTTTTTTAATAGTCTGATACTAGTTGATATATCGCAACAATTCAAAATGCATTTAACAGATTCGAGTACTTACTCCGTGAACAAAGTTTTGTACGGAGCACTAAGAAAAATTAGATAGTACCTTTATCGGTAAACTTCCAAGATCCTATTACCAGCCGCAACATTGCATGACTACTCCATTCAAAATGTGTCCATCCAAATTTGCAGCTCGCTTGTACCTGTCGAATTGATCTCACTAGGTCAGATTTTCGGACTAATAAATCTCGTAATTTCTAAGTTTTATACTTTCAGATGAATTTATACAAATTTTATATTATTCGGAATTATGGAAATAATATGTTTTATTTTAAGGGTACATTTATTTATTTGGTTTAAGTGCCTTATGATACCGCAGTAGACTAAGTTCGGTTAACAGTAATTACGAAATAACTTGCATCATATTAGTTCTCAAATGCCGTGTCTGCGTCCTCTGTACACCCGGCCGTATTTGCATTGAATGGTCGCGAGTGGACAAGCGGCCCGCGGCCTGTCATTACCGGACGCACAATCTGTCGCCCCTCCCCCGACACAAATTATTGTGTTCCACGCGCCGTATGAATCTTGAACATGTTCGGTGATGCGTGAGTGTTGGCTTTTGTTTTTTACTCGATTCACTCGTAAATTGACAGTCGTAAGACAGTAAAGAGAGTACCATTTGAATGTATTATATTAGTAATTAGTACCTTGAATGTAATGTATGAAAACGTTTATTGCAGACAAGCAGTCCATATACACAACAAATTGCAAATAGAATTCAAAAATAAAAAAAAAATTAAAGAAAGTATAACAAAGTAAAATTAATATAAATAAAAAAGATTTAAAAAAAGGGTCCTTAATTGAAAAAAAAGAAATTGTGTCACGCACCGTACGAATCTTTAATATGTTCGGTAACGAGTAAGAGTGTTTGGCTTTTATGTTAAGTTTTAATTTGGCTATCAAACAGTCAAAACAAATTTGTAGAATTTTTTAGTGCCCCTCCCCCGACACAAATTATTATGTTCCACGCGGCGTATAAATGTTGAACATGTTTGGTGATGCACGAGTGTGTTGCTTTTGTTTTTTTGTCGGTATGATCGTAAATTGACATACGTAACCTGAGTACCTTTTGATTTGACACGTAACTTCAAATCCTCTTCTTATAGATAAAAATGATTGTGTCCGTGAATTTTTGACTTTTGGTTTTAGTCGGTTAGCTGGTAA
This sequence comes from Cydia pomonella, assembly GCF_033807575.1. Classification (NCBI taxonomy): domain Eukaryota; kingdom Metazoa; phylum Arthropoda; class Insecta; order Lepidoptera; family Tortricidae; genus Cydia; species Cydia pomonella. Next base: position 12,494,931 of record NC_084717.1, on the reverse strand, counting down.
GTCAATAAATTAGTAATCAAAAATGTTTACTATTTAATATTAATTTGTAATATTTGATGTCATTACCATTCATGTACAATGGTCGCCCCACCTTCGACATACATTATTACGTTCGACGCGCCATATGAATCTTAAACATGTTCAAGTGATGCATGAGCTTTTGTTTTTAGGTAAATTCACTTAACTGTTATGTTTGTAAATTGGGAATCGAGTATACAAAGAACAGTTTTTTTCCCTAATCTATATTTTTCCATTACTGTTACTATGACGACGTGTTTCCTTAAGGGGGACTTGCTATACCATTTGTGACACTAGATCTTAAATTCTTCTGACCCGATACAATTGACTGTTTTCTAATGCGCGTTACAAATCTTAAGCGGTATGTTAGGAACCTATACATATACCTATTAAATTTGGTGACTTTATTAGCCGGCACCTTTAGATGGGTCATCAAAAATTTTGACAGGATGTCGCTATAATACGCGCATAGCGTTCTTTCGCTCAAACATCGGAGCGACGTGCGAATCGGAACCAGTGTGCTAAGCGCCTTTGGGTTTGGGAAAAGCCTGCGTGTTTTCTGTGGACATTACAAAAGTTACCGATTTAGATACATTTTTCTAAGACTTTCATCACACAACTTATAAGTAGACGGTTTAAGAGGAAAGTGAACGGCCGATTCTCCTGACAAACGAAGTCCCAATTATCCTCTCTGGATATAGACATTTTGAAAAATATTTTTACATAATTTGATGTATATTAAGCATAGCTGTGCCCCTACGTTTGACTTTTTTAGATTTTTAATAATTAAAATTAGGAGCGAAAACAAATTTCATACAAAATGTTTAATGCTTCTAACTCCTATAATAATTCATAAAATCTAAAAAAATCTATAGCTGTGGGTGATATTACAACAAATTGGGTCAAAATATTTTCAATAATGTTAATATCCAGAGAGGAAAACGAGGACTAAGTTTGTATGAAAAGGCGATTTCGCGCCGATCCTCCACTTTCCTCTTAACATGCCTATAAAGGTACATAAAGGTAAATTAGGCTTTAAAGTCCGTTTATTTTATTATGTACACAGAAAAAGGTCTATAAACTTATTAACTTATACTTAACATAGGATAAAATAAATAAATTTTATGGGAAAATCTTACACAAATCGACCTAGCCCCTCAGTAAGCTCAATAAGGGTTGGTGTGTAGTGCAGAACACCATCAAAAGCGGGGACTTCTTCACAATACATCTCGAAAGTGCTATAATGTGATTGTCATATTTTATACAATAATACAAGACTTTATAGTATTACATACAATGAGAGCTGTATACAGTTAAGTTATCTTGCCCACTAATTATCCTGAAAGAACATTAATACGTACCAGATAACTTTATAAATGTACAAATTCAATTGAATGTCTCTATTTTGGTGTACAAAGGAAAGTGGTCACGATAAATTATTTCAACAGCATAATAAAAATCAATAATGACATGATTACGTGTGGTGGTTTGTATGTCAAACAATGCCGACCACTTTCGCGGTTCCACCAAATGTTGCCAGCTCTGAGGCTAAGCCCGGTGGAGAAGATTGCAGGTCTTCTTATGAACAGATGTTTTTCAATAAAATGTTGGTAACTGCGCACTGTAAACCTACTGTACTTAAAAGTTGTACTTGAGTTGATGTACAGAGAGTTGGAAAATTGCACGGACACATTATGAATAGAAATCTTTCATAAGTTTCCGTGCAATTTTGCAGCTAAAGCAATAGGTACATTATGCGATAAAGATTAAATACATCAATAAATAAAGAGTTACAAATATAAATTAATTGTATAAAAATAATAATTTGTTACTAATTAAATAAATAAAAAGCACAAATAAAAAAGAAAATTAAAAGACAGACAACACTGCTAATATTAATTAAACGTAAGATATTTCAGTACATGACACTGCATATGTACAATAGTAAAATCTTGTCATAATTTGATAAGTGACTTCATACCCACAATTTTTTTACTACTCCATAGAATTTCTCGTCTTATATGCAAATTATGGCTGTGTCGGACAAGTTTACGTTTCGTATTGTAGATACACAGTGATTACGTATGTTCTTGTATTGGCAGCCGGCCAACGTCTGCCAGCTTGTGTCTATACGCGGTTTTGGGGGCCTCTTTGTCTCGTCAAAGTGTCAAGTTGTGATATTGTAGTCACCATATGAGTACTTCACTTAAATTTACTAAATGGAGACGTTGTTGTAGTCACTTCCAAACTTAGTATTCTTACATATCGCCTAGGATACCAGTACTAGAAACAAACATGAAGCAGCAATGTTATAACTTCAAGAAGGTTTTATTCATAGCTGTGTCCAACAGCTACAAAATCTACTTTGGTTTTGTATTCTATCCCGGTTACATACATATCGAAAGGATGAGAATTTACGGCGACCCCGTATGTAGTTAAAAGAGATGTGGGACATTCAAATGCAGAAAAAAAAACCGTAACTATTTATAACTGAAAAAATGTGACTTAAAATGAAACTAAATACTTACCTCTGAGTATAGTAATAATATAATCGGGTACCGTCTAATTTAGAATATTATCGGTTAAAGAAAATACAATGTCCGGTTTTCTTTTCTCCAAAACTCGAATAAGTCATTATACATGACCACCAACGTCTTGGGGTTGGTTTGAGCTCCATCAGCCATATGTGACGACTCTGCCCTTCTATTCAAAATGACGTATGTGATTAACATTAGTTAGCTAGTAACGTCTTATTGACGTTTTAAGGGTAGCTTGCGCTTTGCGGTGACTCGTGCTCAAAACTGATGCTTAGAGGTAAAGGATTATGTTGTTTGTCTGAATGGGCACCAGTTGTTGGGCAAGCTGTGACGTTTGTTTTGACCAATTATTATTTACATGTTCTGAGAATTTCTTTTGTAGGTTTGTTTTGATGATTAAAGAGTTGCTTCTTTGTTAATGTGGTTTGTCGGACTTTTACAAATAGACGTGAAATACAAATAGCTATTAATAGTTAGCCTTTGGGCAATGTATGTTCCTGCCCGAAGGTCGTCAGACCAACTGGGCTTGGGATACTTCTATAACCAGTGTTTTAGTGGCCAACGACCAAGGCCGAAACGTCGCAAATTTATAATAAAATTCAAAATAATAATTATTTTCAAGCACGCGTATGTTTATGCATAAAAGAAGTAGATAGGTGCAGAGATACCATTAAATAAGTACAGAGGCGAACTCATATAGCCCTTTAAGGGATCCAGCTAACCTCTTCAAATGAAAAGTACCTAGATCTCTTCTAGGTCTTCAGTCACCAAATACAGGATATGATACTTTACTTTTCATGCATGTAAAATTTAAAAAATACTTCCCAAGTTAAAATAAAGCAACCTTATATTATAATTCATCAATTTCATCATTGCGTCATTGCTAAACGGCTCTAAATGCGCGTCATCAGAACAAAAAAGTGGCATAAATCATAGTTGTGTTCGACGCAGTTGTGAAACTGTATAATTGGTTTTGTCTATTTATAATGAGCGGTAAGTGAGCGTAATTAATGTGAGCCTATGATTTTGGTATGGGACAAGTTACAGTGGGTTGTATTTTTGTGAACCTATTATTCTACTCACATGGATGGTTTGAGTGAAATATAACTACCTTTTTTAAGTAATCAATGGTTTTTATGACCTTTAAAATCTGGATATAATATTAGAATATTATTTTATTAACGTAAGTATGAGTCGACAAAAAAGTGCGTAATTTACTGTCATTTCATTAATGTCTTTTTTTTTCTTCGTACAATGCTTCAATTTTAAAATTTTGCCATGTGATTTTCTTTTAGCTAATAATTATTTGCGTTGATTTAAGGATCAACTACTAATACAAACTCCACAAAACAATATATTTTAATAATAAGTACGTTTAATTTTTAGTTATACATAGTTAGTTAGTTTTAGTTATTTTTAGTTAGTTTATAGTTTTTATGGACTCGGGTATGTCCTTAAACTACGTCCACAAGAGAGGTATGGGCATTGTGAATGTCATCTCGCTCTGTGTGGTAGGGCACAGCACAGCAGATGTCATTCCAGATCTAGAGCAGAGCCCAACTGGGGAAGTACCTCCACCTTACAGAAAATCGCAGCCAAATAACACTAGACCTACTCATAGTGTTGTGTTCCTGCCGGTGAGTAAGGTTGCCAGAGCTCAACGAGGGTGGGAGGGGGTTAGGGTCGGCAACGCGCATGTAACTCCTCTGGAGTTGCAGGCGTACATAGGCTACGGATACTGCTTACCATCAGGCAGGCAGGCCGTATGCTTGTTTGCCACCGACGTAGTATAAAAAAAAATACATTAGGTATATTGTGTATTTGCAAACGAATGGATGAAATGAAGTAGAAATACATATTTCCATAAAAACTTAAACTGAATTGCGTATTAAAGTAAAATAAAATCATTTCAAATACATTAAAACAAAAACTAGCACAAAATGAACGTAGTCCTATTCATATAAATATGCATCAATCATTTTGCTAGCCTACTGTATGGTATACACTGTTCAGATGAAGAGAGATTACGCGTTGCTAAACGGACTGCCCACTGGTGGGCCTATTGTTGTCCAGCTACAGTCCATTCGAGAAACACGAAACAATAAGGTGTTTAAAAAACTTTTTTTTTTTAATGCTGCCTGTAATTAATTGTAGCTAGGAAAAAAAAACGATAAAATGTCTAATCTGAGTGAAAAGCAGTAAGTTTCGTATGTATTTTGACGTATTTAAAAATAACATGGGGGGACATTACAGCCGATAAAAGTCGTTGTGGAGATCTATAGTGGATGGATTTGTTCAGCAGTGGTCGTTATTAGGTTGAAAATACAAAGTAATTTGGATAAGAAAAAAATAGGTAATAGGTACACAGCACTATATGAATACATCACTTACTTTTGTTATTTCAAATACGTTTCAACGTGTTCATTCATAAACATGTTTTTTTCCCTGACTGTACCTACAATAATCCGTCGCCCACATTAAGCTCTTCGTGCGATATGCTTACATAATTCCCTACCCTGCTCTCGCAATCAAAACTAAACCTTAGTAGCTTGTGTTAAGATTTAAAGGGCATTCCTTAATAAAGTTGTAGACCGTTAAGAATTAAAACAAATGAATGAAAAGGTAGCAAGACGCAATAATCCATCAACAGTTTAGTAAAGATCTGACGAAAGTGTAGCTATTCAACAAAAATATGAATAATGTAAGTAAGTAGTTTCACTCTGCGATTTAATCTAATTAAAGTCTGTTAGAAACAATAAAAGTTGTAAAGAAACCGTACCAAGTTCCTACTTGCAAAATATGGATAATAGACAAAAACTTTTTATTTTATTCGTTGGTAATATGCGCGGGTAATATGCACTGATCTATGACGTTGGCCTTGACTGAACCAGCTTATTTAGTGCAATTACATGTCATTGATTCATAATACTACTTGACTGGCCAAATACAAATTCAATTAAAAGTAAAATCAATACCTATTTTGAATTTAGAATGTCCTTCAGCCCACATGGCGGCCCACGGCCATCACTTGCCATTCAAGTCGCGTGGCCGCTGGCTCACTTTTATTCCAAATTCGAATCTAACATTTAGTCTGACGTTCACAGATAGACCTAAGTAGTTACTTCCTAAACCTTGTTTTACTGAAATAGATGTCATATACATCACCAGAGATCAGAGGGGGTGAGCTGTTTTCAGTTTTTGCATAACATATGTCCATGTTACATTGTCATTTAATGGCAATTGCGCCATTTGTAATTAATAATTATAAACTAATAAAATTATTGTATTTCTGCTGCCTTCACGTCACGTCGCAATCAATAATGGGAATCAGACATACTGGACGATGAAATAAAGCAAGCTTCTAGCGATGCAATATTTCTCCGCAAACTAAAAGCTCTACTACTAGAAATGGCTTGCTATACCATTGACGAGTTTTTCGATGGCCACGGGTCATTGGCTCAATCGTGTACCTACTAAACTATATAGGAGTACTACTAAACTATATGTATTGTAATATTTTGTAATGCTATACGAGTCGAAAGTTTATTAATACATGAGTATAGTAAATAAATAATGTAATAGACTTCCAATGTAAAATATATCACAAGATAATTGTATATAAAATGACTTGTAAATGTAAATATTTACCAATAAATATCATATCATATCATATATCAAATCCTACGGAATGTGATTAATCTATTTTGCACAACTTTCTGCTTAAGTGAGAAAAAGTTTCATCTAGAATTAAAGCAAGCTTCCTTCTTAATATAATTATAATATAATATTGTAGCCAAAAACATACACAGATATATAGACAAATTAGATGCACAAATAAATATACATATTATACAAAAGCAAGCAGCCATCCATACAACTACTATTCTATCTAAAGTACTGGGAAACACCATATATATTGGGGAAGCCGATGCTCCTCTTCCCTGAGTGTCTCAGGGCGGGACATTGACTAGATACCGACTTTTAAAGTCGAGAAAAGACAACACTTTAATATAATATAATATAATATAATTATCTTTCTACATCCACTCATATCAGTGGATGTAGAAAGATCTTTTTCTATATACAAATAAAGCTCAAATAATACTCAAGACTTCCCTCGTACGGGCTTCCTAAGGGGTTGTGCACATGATTCGCTAGCTTCCTATCGGGGCGTAGCATTTCAGTCTTCACTGCTCGGACTATAAGCCCATAAACGCTGGCGTACCCCAATGATATGTTATTAACTAACAATATTCATTGCTCTGCAGATGACAGCACTGGCGATAGCTGCTACACAGGTCGTGTTGAATGTTAGTCATTGTGGTCAGCGAAAATGAGTGTGTACTTTCCCCTCTGTTTGCAAAATATGTGGTGAGACAATATTGATGTTTTGGCAAACGATCAAGTTTATTTAAACAAAATTTAGGACAAAACTTTCACTCTTCCTTTATTATTAAGGCCTTACCTACATTTAGTTAATTAGGATTAACTGATTCTACTTACGGTTAGAAGAATAAGATACAATTACGATAAGTTCTCATTTATTAGAATCGTTTGTATGTCGTATAAGTGATAGAAGCAGCTCGATTCGGGCAACCAGTATCACTTTGACGTTAGAAATATCGTAGATAGATCTTTATGGGGTCACAGCGGAATCGAAATAAACGTCAATATTAACATGTCGTTTAGTTATCGATTTTTAAAGATCTTTCCAGGATCTTAAACGTGTCTTAATCATTCGTCGAATCGGGCCGATAGATTATAGATTCGACGATGCATATCATGCATGCTTTGCAGGCTTTGATTCAGTTTGACCGAAATCGAAACTTTTAAAGGCGTATCAAAATCGTTGAATAAAATGTTAGTAAGTCTCTTTTTTGCGACTATGAACACGTATAATTCGTTTATTGTTTGCTAGATTTAACAGATCACAATCAGCTAACCACGAGACTCATTAAAATTCAGTTAGCGCTCTAGAAAACTAACTGGACGCCATCCGAAAGTACAAATTTTGCGTGACAGACATAATTTTTATGCCGAAACCTGCCGAAATCAAAACGAAAAATTTGGTCAGACTTATGTCTGTAGGAAAAGTCATGCCGCTAGGACGCATAGTCTCCTATAGTAGATATAACTAAGCGAAAACCCGAAAACTGAGACCTTCAAACAACCCCCCTCCCCCACGGCTGAAAAGCTACGGCGGTAACTTTTGATATGTTCACCTCCTAACTAGTCCAAACAAAGTTACGAAGTCAAAAATTATGAAATCCCTCTATACGTTTTCGTTGCTTGGCTTACTAACTTCCTCAACGTAGATACATACTTATTACGTGAGTTACATGTTTTTCGAGAATGGACTACTAGAGTCTGAGGCTTTTATGTCTCGTCGATGATGTGTTAAATATTCATTGCCTATATTATTTGAAATCCATGTTAGTCATTGTGCATAATTAGTATTAAAGTAGCCTTCATAAAACATACACGTGTAGACGAAAAGAAACTGTCTAGGCCAGTTTTTACGAGTTTATATAATTTCCAGAGGAGAAACTGTTCGCTAGAAAAACTTCGACATTTCGTCTCATTTTAATTCTGTTTTTTTTTGTAGCCATTCACACGCCAATTGTCCTCTTAGTAACTTAATATGGCGCAACGGACTTTTGTCAAAATATTTACTTAGCCGTCGATTTCGCACAAAAGACCTCTTAAGGGTAATAATGCTCGGCCCATTCTGCCGGAGGCATGGGATTGTGATTTTAATTTCCAGTGTTCTATTTGACAATACGTGTCATTCGAGCAACGGCTCTATCTCGAGATAGATCTTGAGATAACAAGATCGAATTGCGACAAATGCGACATTATTCCCAATCACTTCAGAATTCTGTTAACGTCGCATTTCACAGCTGTATAATAGTGTTAAGTGTAACTTCAATTTTAGAAATTGTAAAAGACAAACGTTTATATCTCAGTGCCCATTTGTTATGAGCGAAGCGTTCACACTGATATCTTCATAACACACAAGGGTCATACTGTATGCTTAACTCGTTCGCGTCTTTCCTATCGGATTTCTATTGAAATCGCAAAGTGAAATGAAAAAATTAAAAAATATTTTTAGTTTTTTTTTAAGTGTTGTTACAATATAGGTTCAGATATTCTTTTGTCACAAGCATTTTTGTTGCTTAAAAGAAGATCCCAACTTGTTGTAACAACACTTACAAAAACCAATAAATATTTTTAATTTTTTTTTAAACTTGTTAAGAGAATCAAAAGGTAATTTTTGAACTAGTAGAACAGTAGTGCACTGTCGTCAAAATGGCTTATTATTTTTTTAGCATATGGCCTTTGTTCTAGTTTTTGGTTTGCATTTTGTAAGAAAAAAAATGTTAGGTGACAAAACCCTACCTGGTTTTACCTAGTAGGGTCGATGAAGCCAGAAATATAGCTGGTTTAGTTCCTAATAACGCAATCGTATGTAATCATATCACACCTCAGAGTATATTCATATATCTATATCACCTACACAAAAGGGTAAATTTAACTATTTAGCAGTTTGAATCTAGACGAATGAGGCAAATAGTTACGTGCAAATTAAACAAAAACATAAGATTAACGAAACACTTAAGAAATATTTAATATGCGAACAGTTATAATTTATGTAAATGATGGTACTTTAAGTTCTTACTTGCTTACCTACTAGTATTAACACTAAACATGTTCTAAGCCATTGAAATATTGAAATTAGAAGCATAGGCCTCGTAAGGTGAAGAGAGATTGCGCATAGGTAAGACGTACGCCAAAGAAAAATAATGATTAATGTTATTGAATTTTATACTTTGACAGTATGCCAATTGTGCCTAGTTTAACTTGTCAGTTTGACAAGTGTAGATCTATATTCCATTTAGACATACATATGTATTAGCAACGTTTTTAAGTATTCATGACCCTACCCAAAGTCATAAGCCTACATAGAAGAGACATGTTATGTACTTATTGTATTTGTATGAGTAAAGACAAAATATCAAACAAACTAGTATTTATTGCATCGTTATGAGTTTATGAATTAATTTACAATTACATGAGAAAAAATATTTCTTACTAGGTACACGACACACAACTATTTTTTAATAATATCTACATAAAGATCAATAGACAAATCCTTGATTTTGACTGCAGCGAAAAATTTAATATTCAACATATTCTGTTTGAACAAGAATTAAATAATGTTCAGAATCCAAAGTTCAACCGCAGTCCACAATAAAGTGAAAAAAAACTTAAAACGTACATTTTCTAAGGATATTTCCATTGTTTAAACGAATGACGGCTACCAAGAGTGACAAAAACAGTGACCCCACTGTGCGGTGGACATGGAGATTTTTCTTGTCTTTTTGTATGTAAATTCAAGGCTGTTGTTTTGACCCTGGCCTCCACGTCATCGGGAATAATTAGGAGCGAACTTGACCAAGAGGCCAGAGGTCAGTGGGGTCAGAAATGATTGACAAACTAACGACGCTAACGATATTTTTTCTCAATACGTTGCTCTTTTTACCTGAATAGAGAAAAACCAAAAAGAACTGTTTTGATTTGAGAAACCTCCGGCGAAATCATTGCGCTGTAGGTAAGTAAGGTAGGTAGGTATTTTGGTAACATGATTCAAGTTTAAAATACTTAATTGGAAAGTGGTAAAATTGAACCCTATCACAATTTAAGGAGAATCGGCTTATGCGATCTTTAATTTATTTATTTGGAGTTAAGTGTTTATTCAACACGTGCTTAGCGTATCTAGGCCGAATAAGTTAAGCTGTTTTAGCCTAGCAAAGAAGCAAGCTCCGTTCATGGCCGTCGGCTAAGCTACCCCAAAATTAACGTGTCAGGTGTATGGCACGGCCAGACACCGCATATTGGTCGCAGTCGATTCGGTTTGTAAACAAATATGTTATTCAATGACGATCTTATATGAAACAATATCTATAATCTCCTAAATTATTGTTTAAATTAATATAATTTTGTCACATACGTCAACACACAGGTTTCTGTATTTTTCTTATGTACTTATTCAATATTAGGTTTAGTATAAGTTAGTATAATTAAGACAATGCACTTTTAAAAAAATGACGCCATTTTATCCGTATTTTAAACCTACCGAACCTACTTAAAACCTACCAAACTATACCTGCTGACCTGCACAGTAAAATCATAGTCTTACTTTTTGTTTCTTAGGGATGTCTTAGGGACATTTTTTAGGACTTATGTAAGAAATATTTGAGCAAGTTACTCTCCGAAAAACCGACAGTTTTCTGCATTGAATATAAATAAAAATAATAAAACAAACTAACTAGCTATCTAAAAGAAACCGCCAAAGCATAAAAAAACAAAAACACGCTAGCTTTGCCTAAATACCTGACCAAAGAGCCATTCTAATTTCAAAAAGCCCCAAATTCAAAAGGCTTGTGGAACACCTGAGTGACCCGGCATTGTCGGACGGGTCAATAGCTCGTGCCTGCCAGTACCACGCGTGTGGGGGCACGGCTGATTACCAGATTAGATTAAAAATAAACGGGACGTTTCGAAAAGATTGTGATGTGGGAATTTGCACGTGTTTCGGTAAACAGTGGCTATTAATTTTATGTTTTGGAGCTACCGAATTAAGCTTGGTTTATGTTTCATTATCTTATCATTGACGTATTAAATTAGACCTACGAGTGGTCGTCATTGTACCAGTACCTACATGTCATCTTCAGTCATCTTAGGTAAGCCATTATCAACAGAGATGACAGCAAGATGTCGTCTAGTGAGTATTAGCATGTCGAGCACTAAGTCGTTAAAATAAAATAAAATAAAATAAAATCTTTTAGATCTTGCATACATTTTACAAAAAGTACTAAAATTCACTATTATTTACTATTATTTACTCTATATATATATATATATGTATATGAATCTTTCTAAGTTGGTCGTTTAGCTTTGCATAATGATAGTCAAATTCAAAGAATATCATATATTTTTTTTAGATTTTTCATTCTGTTATTTTGGAAGTTACAGGGGGGGGGGGGGGACACATTTTTTCACTTTGGAAGTGTCTCTCGCGCAAAACATTCAGTTTAGAAAAAAATGATATTAGAAACTTCAATATCATTTTTAAAGACCTATCCATAGATGGGTGCGTCCTATAATATATACGCACTTTTGGAATAATTTCAGTTTACAAACGTTAAAAATGTATACTAATCTTATGTATAATAAAGTAAACGTATACTTTCAATTAGTATAACATAAAAATAATATAACATACGACATACATATGGCTGTTTGGTATAATATACATATAAGTTAAGCTCATTTCATATAACTGTCATAATATATACATATTAAAATATAAATATCATCTTATATAATTAAGTAGTAAAATTAGTAGGATGACCTAGAATTTCAAACCTCATAGAACACACTACTAGAAAAAAAACTGCTAAAAGTGGGTTAGGTTAGGTTAGAACTGTGACCCCCTAGATAAATAAATTGTTTCCAGAATAGGTAGCAGGTTAGGTTAGGTTAGGTTAGGTTAGTTTCAGATCTAAGTATGGGACCCCAAAATTTATTGTTTTTTTCTATTTTGGTGTAAAAATCTTAATGCGGTTCATAGAATACATCTGCTTACCAAGTTTGAACAATATAGCTCTTACAGTATCGGAAAAAAGTGGCTGTGACATAATAGGACAGACAGACGGACATGACGAATCTATAAGGGTTCCGTTTTTTGCCATTTGGCTACGGAACCCTAATAAAAAAAGTAAGATTTTTAGAAAAGAAAAAAAGCTTTTTCTTTGGGGCAGGTCGCCCAACCATGCATACAAAGACCAACAATTTTACGAGTCAGAATTTTTTCTTTGTCTACATTTTCGGAATATGCTTATAAACGGATCCCCCCTATTTTTGTTATACCTTTTATTTTCGACTAAAATATATTTGTATGGAAATATGTTTGTAGGATGACTGATTTAAGATCAGGGAAAATCGATAGTAATTTTCCAAACGTCACGCAAATAAGCTATAAAATACAAACACGCCTCAATTGAATGACTAATGGTAATGATGATTGGGAATGAATCTCCAGGAGATCTTTATTGTGTTTATCGTTGACATAATTTAGTGGCTATTTCGTCAAAAAATAAATGCAAAAACATTTTTAAGCAAATTGAAATCGGTGACCAGGAACGCATAAGTACTTTTATATTTTGTAAAGGGTAAGCGGAGATGTTATCTCAATTCGCATAATGTACCGGCACGCGCCAAACTTGGAAAAAATCGGACTCAGCCTCTTTGTCTAATTTTGCTTTTGTTCAAAAGTAGCCCTTGCTTAAATAAAAAAAAAGCAATGGTGCCCCACTTGGCAATAATTGAATTCTATTTAAATTTATCGAAGGGAAAACTGTAATTTCAGCTTACGTATTTTGTTATGTTTTATGAGCCTAGTATAGGTATACAAAAATGGTTTTTATAGGTATAAAAACCATTTTTTGTTGAAAAATTTTATGTTTTTGTAACTTCTTCCTGCAATCTCCAAATGTTAGGTTACGGTATGCCTACAATTAATCGTAAAAGTAGACAACTCAGTTTTGTCAAAAAAATTAAATGTTTTTCGTCACACAAACTCGTAAAGGCTCTCTTGATTGTTAAAAAACTGATGAGGAATTTGCATTTTATCCACGAGAGTTACAAAGTAATTTGATGCAAATTTTGAGGTATTTCCTTATATTGGCTGAAAGAATTGACTTTTGAACGATGATTTTAAACGATCAATTGTATTTAACAACGTTCATTTGGATTTATTTATTTATTTATTTATTTATTTATTTATTGTTCGGAGAACCAACAGCTATAAATTGTACAATAGTTATATATATAGATAACAAAGAGCCAATTATAGGTTCCCACCGGTAGCAACAGGTTAACAGATAATTGGTGGTTAGCACTAGATTTTCTAGATTTGATTTGATTTAATTTTGTTTGATGTTTCACGGTTAGTATTTTCGTCGCGTTGGTGTGTTGAAATTTTTTGTATTTCACTCGGTGGCAAAATTTGTTTCACCTTAAGAGGATATTGGAGCTGCCATTTAAATACTTTAGGTGAATATATCTGTCTTGCTAACGGATGCGGCTCCTAAAACTAGTGTGATAAGGACAACGCCGGGTTAGGCGAAAAATCTTGCGTAAAAATTTCAAACAACGATGATTCGTACTCGACTGTTTCCTCCTCCAAAGCCTAACCAAATATAACGAAATTTTTAAATTTAAATAGTAATGATATATTCTATGTCGGATTGTTTGGATTTTTAAGCTAATTGATGTCAGTTTTGAATACAAAGCTTCTCTTTGAGGCATAGTACTCGTAAATTAGGCCGTTTCCGCGAATATTTGAAGTTAGCGCCTCAAAAAGCAAAAATATCAAAAAAATAAAAAATAACAAAACAGTCCGACGCAGATACTAATTATAATCGGTGTTTAAAAAAAAAATTGCTCTACCTTCAAAAACCACGGCGGAAGCAGTCGAGTGAGTACGTTTGTATGGAGAAATAACCACTCCTGTTGCCTCTTTACCCTTGCAACGCTCAAGATTTCACTTTTCAAACCGCTCGATGCGCTCTTGATTCAATTTTAGATTCTTTTGCTAGCTCGGCTATCAATATAAGCACGAGTGGTTAAACAACAACGTTGCCCCTTGTAAAACAAATAACTATTATCACATTAATAAGATCGTAAAGGTCATAGTTTATTTTATTAATATCATCTACACCAGCTAAGTTACTTACCCCAAAAATACGTTCTACTGCTGGACACAAAAGCTACCTCTGATTTGTGTAACATTAACAAATGATCAGTCGTTATGTTTAGGTATTTCTTCTGGATCCTACTTTTTTATTGATTTTTATTCATCTCTGTAAAAATAAATATAATATAGATAGGTTCATTGATGGAAGGTGTGACTAATGTATCTTATTGAAGGGAAAGAAGTCAATTATTTCTAAATTTCTGCCATACAATGGACCATCATCCTTTTCTCTTGGATCTATCATAATATTTTGTTATTATAACCTTAAAACTTTCATAATCAGTAGAAGCTATGCGCGCAACACGGTATTGTTCATTATGCGTGTTGCGCTCATAACTCGCGCGTGCGCGGTAGTACACTGCACACAATGTTGATTGTGTAAAGCGCGCATAAATCTACGTGAAGCTAGTTAGCTTATGCCTACGGATTCGTTTGCAATTGCTAAAGTCCTAGAACTTAACAGTTGGTTGATATAAAGCTTCAAAGTTACAGATTAAAATTTTATTGCTCAGCTTAAGTAAAATGGAGTACATAATGTATATGTAAACTAATATAAACTAAATCAACATAAAGTATAGAACCAGCTCACAAAATTTCACGAGAATCGGTTCAGAAACCCCACCTGTACAGGAGAAAAGCCGGACAGCTATACGGAAGCATTTTTCCAGAAAACGGAGAAATTTCGCTGTTGTTAAAAATTACTATAGCTAGCATAAAATAAATAAATAATTATTGTACAAATTAAAACGCCCACCGTGTACGTAAAGACAGACCAGCGCGTAAAGTGTGCGCTCGTTAATTTATACAAGTGATCGGTGTGGCAATGATGAGTCAGCCTGGGAATATCGATCGCGTGGGCGCAGGATGCATTGCGCAGAGCTGCGCCCGAGTCTAACGCTGGGGCATACTAGGCCCTGGGCTATCGCGGAATCTGTTTTACGAAATTGTCTATACCCATTGTCTAACGCTTGATCGGAGTCGACGGACCACAGATGGAGATAAGAACTAAAAATAAAGGCAGAATAAGTATATAGTGTGTATTTTTGATATGAAGGCATATTCAAAGGGTATTCAAAGGGTTTTTTTTTTCTCTTTTAAAACCTACATCTAGTTTACATATTTGGTTATATCATAAATACGCGACGTAGAATTATAAAGTTTAGTAACTTTATAATTCTACGTCGCCAACCAAATCTGAAATCGTGAAAAAAAAATTACTCTCCCATAGAAAATGTCAAGGTCAGACAGCAAAAATGTATGAATGATGTTAGTCCCATAATAGAAGTTGCTCAGTATGACCTATATATTTACCCCATAAATGATTGCAGATGACTAAATAACACTCTGTATAAAATACCCAGCTCTTTTAGGCAATTTTTTTGGTATTCGTAGAACGATTTTTTTGTTATTGTTTTGTTTTCATGTATCAATAGGTGGTTACACCTTTCTTTGCGTTTTACTTTGCTTTAATACCTTTGATTTAACAAATACAAAAAAAATACATCTACTTAGTAACCCTCCAGGTGCGTCCTTATCTTTACTCATGTGCAAATAAATAATTGACTACAAAATGCAGTTAAATGTTAGCTTCAAGATTGTGTGGTGATTGATCTATCACATTCTATTTAACACAATATAATGCCACTGTCTTGAATATTTATGTAAATTATGCAGCAAAGTTCAGAACTACCTAGTTTTGACTAATTTAGGGCCTGGTATGTTGGTGTTTGGAAGTATCGAAAGCAATATGTTTAGTATCTGATGGGAAAGTGTTTGTTCATCATATTTACATGTTATTAGTAATTACACACTTATTGTGAGTTTCTTTTGTCAAAAGTTAGTAAATGATTATAAGATAATGTTTTCTAATATTATGGTTCTAAGTATACCCAAGAACGGACCAAGTTATTAACGACTCACGCTAGAACGGTCCGGGTCCGTGCCGAGGCGTTCAACACTTCGTTTTTTATGACGGAATATTCGGGAGCACGTGATGCTTTCACATCATGTTCCTCGTGTTATCCATTTTTCCACGGCTCATGGGAGCATGGGGTCCGCTTGGCAACTAATCCTTAGAATTGGCGTAGGCACTAGTTTTTAGGAAAGCGACTGCCATTTGACCTTCCAACCCAGAGGGTAAACTAGGCCTTATTGGGATTAGTCTGGTTTCCTCACGATGTTTTCCTTCACCGAAAAGCGACTGGTAAATATCAGATGATATTTAAAAGAAGAAGAAGATATTTATTTCAATAATTTGGCATTACAAGAGCAGCAGTACATTGATCCCCACACTAGGCTCAGCCTGTCACGTGGGAATCTCAGAGAAGTATCGAAATTTCGTACATAAGTTCCGAAAACTCATTGGTACGAGCCGGGGTTTGAATTGAACCTGCGACCTCCGGATTGCAAGTCGCAAGCTCTTGCCGCTCGGCAACCAGCGCTTTTTATTGATGTACACGCGCACGACATTATCCGTCATAGGGACATAGGGCTCGCAGAAGAATCTTCCATTTGTCGCGATCTTGAGCGGCTACTTCCAGTTCTTTCGAGCCGAGTCCAGCTGAGCCAGCCTCCTTCTCAACTGATCGCCTCCATGTGGTACAAGGCAGTGCGATTACCGATGTGTTACCGACGACCTGTCTGGCCTAGTGGGTAGTGACCCTGCCTATAAAGCTACAACCAACTAGTATAATATTCTCATTCACAAACAAAGAATGACTCACGCTAAACCGGGCCGGGGCCGGGCTGGACCTTTCGGCGCTTCGTTTTCTATAGAAAGGACCACGTGATCACCGATCAGCCGGTATAGAAAATGTCGTGTTCGACCTCTCACTTAGTTATTTTCTAATCTTGCCATATCAAAGTCGCCTATGCTTATATCCTAGTACCTAAATTAGGTCCTGAGTCATAATGCAGCGTCGCCATGTTTGTCCTTAATTATTAGGCAGTTGCAGAAGTTAATGTTTCTCGGATTTATCTACACGTTGGCGGACGCTAAATATCGGGCTTCCTACCGAGGATTGCTGTTTCTATCATGAAATGTCGTAAATGTGTTGTAGCTTCTTTATACTTAAGGCCTTTTGCATTGAGACATTTAGGTAAACACTCATGAAACGTCGTATTTGAATAGGCTGTTGAATCCTTCTGGCGCTCTTTTTGACTAAGGTTTGAGGGATAATAAAGTTTTTACGTGCGTAGTTTTATCACTCAGGTTTTAAATCGTTTTAAAATGGAACTTGTTATGTGATAATTTAAGTCTGAATAATAATTGTAGTTTCTTGTGACAAGAAGTTAGCGTACAACAAAGTTATAAATAAATAAATAAATATTATAGGACATTATAACACAAATTGGCTAAACCCACAGTAAGCTCAATAAGGCTTGTGTTGAGGGTAGGTACTTAGACAACGATATATATAATATATAAATATTTACAAATACTTAAATACATATAAAACACCTATGACTCAGGAACAAATATCCATGCTCATCACACAAATAATTAAATGCCCACCAGGGTTTGAACACGGGACCATCGGCTTCATAGGCATGGTTACTACCCACTAGGCCAGACCGGTCGTCGGTCGGAAGTTGAAATAAGTCACAATAAAAAGCAATACCATAAAAATTAGTTCAATTAACACTTTAAAAATATTCAGTTATTTGCTCCAGAATTTGTTACAAAATTCGTTTTTTGTTTCTTTTTAGGGTTCCGTACCCAAAGAGTCAAACGGGACCCCATTACTGAGACTTCGCTGTCCGTCCGTCCGTCTGTCACCAGGCTGTATCTCATAAATCGTGATAGACAGTTGAAATTTTATATTTCTGTTGCCGCTATAACAATAAATACTAAAAACAGAATAAAATAAATATTTAAGGGGGGCTCCCATTCAACAAACATAATTTTTTGCCGTTTTTATAAATAATGGTACGGAACCCTTCGTGCGCGAGTCCGACTCGCACTTGCCCGGTTTTTTAATTATTTATATATTGTGGCATGTGGATATATATTATGCTGATTTTAAGTGTCTAATTTCATCATTGCCACTATCGTGTTGTAATACTGAGGGTATGATATAAATTTTCAAAAACCTAGTGGAAAGCAAAGGATAGAACGATAGAACAAAAGGATAGGATAATAAATATCCGTATACATAGTTGTAGTGTAGTTTATCCCTTGCTCTGTCGTTGCATGAAATAAGGATAACAAATATACATGGTAACCAACTCGCTTCTAATCTGTCTATTACACTGTATAGGTACCTAATTGACGATTAACAATTGAGCTTTGACTTTACATTAGAGCAGTCATTTGTAAACCGATACGCTGTAGTATCGAAGGAGCGTGTATTTCAAATTGTCTGATGGGCTGATCATGTAGACGGGAAATGGAATGTTGTTTAAAAAAATCATTTAGTTAAGTCAGTAAGTGACAATTAATAATTCATTCTTATGAGTATGATTCCGCGAACTAATCACGTTGTAGAGACTAACTGTTGTAGGTGAAGTGCCACGTAACAATTATGCTTTAAGTCTGTCTTATAAAAAAGTCAAAGTTTTTATTTACTTATATCATATATAAGTTCAAACCTATATTTATAAGTTCAAACCTGCGGCCGCAAAGGTAATTTTTATTTTAAGGGTATATGTCTATTCGTATTAGGCTTCACTCCATCACCACAATCTTTTTATTTCACAGAATAAGTAACTTCCTTCATTTATAAATTGAAAACCCTACTCTATTTTTAATACCACGGTGGCAAACAAGCATGCGGCCCGCTTGATGGTAAGAAGTCACCGTAGTCCATGAACGCCTGCAACTCCAGAGATGTTACAGGTGCATTGCCGCCCCTTTAAAGACCTGTACGCTCCTTTTTGAAGAACTCCATACTGTAGACCCTCGGGAAATCCTCGGCAGGGAGCTCATTCTACAAGAAATTCCTCTTAAGCCGCACAGTGCTTCACCATTTAGGCTCTAGATTATGTGAATGAACACCCTACCGACGGCGAGCGGTGCGGTGATAGAAAGTGGCCGTTGGCATCATTATGTCAAACAATTCTTTAGAACACAGCCCATTGTAAGTACAAGCGTCAGAACACGCACAAGCAGCTAAAGTCTCTCCTTAGACTTAAAAGTTCAATGCTGCTTGTGAGTTTGGGATCGTCGGCGATTCGTACGGCGCGCCTTTGGGCTGAGTCGAAGGGCCCAAGCTAGCATCGAGGTGCTCCTGTCCAAAGGTGACAGCAGTACTCCTTGTGGGATCTGACTTGCGATTTATATATTTAATAGCAGTCAGTCTACTCTACTGCTACTTTTAAATGTAGACATTTATTTAAAAAGAACTGATATTTACTGGAAATTAATTTAATTTCTTTGCTCTTATGACCTACCTATATCGTAGAATTTCCTATAGTGCTCTTTAAATAGCTTCGGCATGTACTAAGCTTATGAAAATATTAATAAGTTTATTTATTCATTAGGAAATAGAAAAATCCTACATTTGAATATTATTTTCACAACCAAAACCAAAGAAGTAGTCTTAAAAATACTCGACAACATAATATGTAACTGTAGACTATGTTGACATTGTGAAAGCATATTTCAGTGTTACACACGTGTGCACGAAACGCCCTTGAACGGAGTCTTAGGTAAGCGAGTAAGTGTTGATTTATTTTTGGACGAGGGGAAAGGGTGTCCATGGCAATTAAACATATAATTTATGGCCGAAGATCGGCTGAAATAACTGTGGAGATGTATTTTTTCTGCGGGTGTAATATTCTATGTTGTCCTGCTTGTTTTCAAGATGGTGTGAGAAAATGAGTTGAATTATGTACTTATATTGAAATTGTTTTTCTGCCGAGTAAGGCACTGGGGGCATTTATTTTAAAAAACTGTGACGAATTTTGAAATCCCGTTTCATTTTGTTTCATAGTTAGGTAATATGACTGTAAAAGTATATAATATCATCTTTATATTTATTTATATACTTGTGTAGGTATATATATGTATAATACTACGTTAATTTGTTTTTGTTACTTCATATGGACTGGTAGCCTAGCAGTGCGAATTTCGATAGGTCGAGGGTTAAAACCCCGGTTCGTACCAGCGAGTTTTTCATAACTTATGTATGATATATCGTTTGATATTTACCAGCCGCTTTTAAGGCCTAGTTTCCCCTTGGAAGGTCAATCAATCAAATAATTTATTTGGCAGAATACAGTTTTTTATTCGTTGGTAATACAGTTTCTTGTTAACCGTGTATTCGGCCCACATGTTACTTACTGAGCTCAACGAGCTATTGACAATCGACTAGAGCTCAAAAATGACCCCACGGGAACTGTGCCGCGATCACCTCAACTGCACAGCATGCACTGAAAAAAAAAAAAGATCTATCGAGCACACATTAATAGTACATACATACATATACGAGGGGAGTAAGTGAAAGCTTGGATACGAGGGTGATTATTCCCGACAGCCGCAGGCTGGAGGGAATTAAAGACCGGAGTTTGCAATATTCTTACCCCCGGAGTTACACACAATGTTTTTCATCACACTTTCGAAGAAAAAACTAAATTTTAAACGAAATAATTCATAATACGGTGACATATCAAACATTCGTCCGCCATTTTGTAATTTCTTGATAGGTTAGCACAGACCTATTCGGCATTCAGCCACGATTAATAATTATGTAAAAATATTTTAAACGGCTGTTAAATCAATCGAATTATTTAATTTTAAACATAAACAAAAATATTAAATTATAAACGTCAGTATTTTAAAAGTAAAACTCATTTATGTTACTTGTTTTGTATGAAAAAGTGACATAATAAAAAATAAAAAAAAGCTTTTATTTCACAATCCATAACTCCCGGGGGAACAAAATAGGCCTTTGTCCTTTAGTACACCTGCATGAAATAAGAACTTTTTCGAGCAAGTGTGATGAAAAGTAATTTTCTTAAGATGTTTTATACAATATCAATAAATGTTTGCAAAACAGTAAAATACAAAACAGTAACGTTAACTGTTTGAGTATTTTTAAGTATTGAAAAAATAATAAAAATAAACGAATATTCACTACATTTTAGCTACTCAAAACAGTACTACTCGGAACAGTAATATTTACCGTTTTGTTCGATAGGCTCATATGGAACTGTTTGAAGCATTAAACGTTAACGTTAATGCATTGTTTTAAATGTTTTTTTTTCTGTGTGTTGACAACATCAAATATTGTAATGCCGCACAAGAAGTTTGATATGTAAAAATAAATATTACAGGGAAATTCTTACACAAATTGGGTAAGTCCCACGGTAAGCTCAAAAAGCGGCCAAGTGCGAGTCGGACTCGCGCATGAAGGGTTCCGTACCATTTAAGACGTATTAAAAAAAAAATCTACTTGCTAGATCTTGTTCAACATTTTACCACTTTGGACACACATTTTACCACTTTGGGACTGTCTCTCGCGCAAACTATTCAGTTTAGAAAAAAATGATGCTAGAAACCTAAATATCATTTTTGAAGACCTATCCATAGATACCCCACACGTATGGGTTTGATGAAAAAATGTTTTTTTTAATTTATTGACGTATTAAAAAAAAACTATTCACTAGATCTCGTTCAAACCAATTTTCGGTGGAAGTTTGCATGGTAATGTATATCATATATTTTTTTTAGATTTTTCATTCTGTTATTTTAGAAGTTACAGGGGGGGGGACACACATTTTTTCACTTTGGAAGTGTCTCTCGCGCAAACTATTCAGTTTAGAAAAAAATGATATTAGAAACCTCAATATCATTTTTAAAGACCTATCCATAGATACCCCACACGTATGAGTTTGATGAAAAAATTTTTTTTTTTTAATTTTTATGACGTATTAAAAAAAAACTACTTACTAGATCTCGTTCGAACCAATTTTCGGTGGAAGTTTGCATGGCAATGTATATCATATATTTTTTTTAGATTTTTCATTCTGTTATTTTAGAAGTTACAGGGGGGGGGGACACACATTTTTTCACTTTGGAAGTGTCTCTCGCGCAAACTATTCAGTTTAGAAAAAAATGATATTAGAAACCTAAATATCATTTTTGAAGACCTATCCATAGATACCCCACACGTATGGGTTTGATGAAAAAAATTTTTTTTTTTAATTTTTATGACGTATTAAAAAAAAACTACTTACTAGATCTCGTTCGAACCAATTTTCGGTGGAAGTTTGCATGGCAATGTATATCATATATTTTTTTTAGATTTTTCATTCTGTTATTTTAGAAGTTACGGGGGGGGGGGGGACACACTTTTTACCACTTTGGAAGTGTCTCTCGCGCAAACTTTTCAGTTTAGAAAAAAATGATATTAGAAACCTCAATATCATTTTTAAAGACCTATCCATAGATACCCCACACGTATGAGTTTGATGAAAAAAGATTTTTTGAGTTTCAGTTCTAAGTATGGGGAACCCCCAAAATTTATTGTTTTTTTTCTATTTTTGTGTGAACATCATAATGCGGTTCATAGAATACATCTACTTACCAAGTTTGAACAGTATAGCTTTTATAGTTTCGGAAAAAAGTGGCTGTGACAGAATCGGACAGACAGACGGACATGACGAATCTATAAGGGTTCCGTTTTTTGCCATTTGGCTACGGAACCCTAAAAAGGGTGTGGGTACTCAGAAAACGATATATAATATAAAAATACTTAAATACATAGAAAACATCCATGAATCTACTGGTATTCGAACCCACGACCATCGGCTTCATAGGCAGGATCACTACTCACTGGGCCAGACCAGTCGTAGAATATATATAACATTTTATTTTAGTCCATCAATTTTTTTATTAGCGAGAATTTGTGTATTGGATAATATTTAAAGTTTCAGACCGGATTTATTTATAGAATTTCAGTGATATGTGTCAGTTAACCCATTCAGCGCTAATCACGACACGTTGTCGTTTTGCCTCTACGCAGCATTTCCTCTACATACCGGGAAACCTATGTTATCGGCTACGACCGTAGTTCAGCATTGAACGTGATGTGTCTGTCATATTTCATATGCACCATTTATCGAAGCACACACCAACAGCTTCGTCTATGTATAAATGTATAAGTATATCTAGTATATCTATGTATGGATCGCTTTTTAGCTATAAGACCGCCTCTTGTTTACCTCTGCTTAATGTGCTGTATTATTTGTATTGTATTGTATGTGTATTTCGTAGCTGATTGTGCTCTACTTCCCCTACATTTGGCTGAATTGTTTCGTTTCAACAGGCGCTTGTTTAAAGTACTTTCAGAAAAATATCCCCGAGTAGACAAAGTTGAAACAACATCTCAACAAACATCATGTCGACACATTGAAAATGTCGCGCGAACAAAAAACTCTGTGAATGCGTTTTCGAATCCGATACTTTCATGGCTATAGCGTTACAAGTCTCAAATTAAGCAATCCGCGTATCCTGTCACACACATGTCATGAGAGGAAGATAAAAAATATGAAACGTGCAATTACGCAACTACCGGTTGACAGAAAAAGTAATGTTGCTCAGTTGCAAGCATGATAAAAAATATACATATATGAACTTAGACCAAACTTCATTCCGCTTACGTTAATAGGTGTAAGTAAAACTAGAACCTAAAGTAAAATATTAAAATGAAGAGGTAGGCAATAGTACATTACGATACAAGTGCGAAAAATAGGAAATCCGAAACGAGTGGCGATAAATTAAAACACGACCGAAGGGAGTGTTTTAAATCGACACGAGTTGCGAATCGTACAACGTTTTACAGTACATATGGCCCTTTAAATGTTCGACATAGTAACGTAATATGCTAATTTTCGCACTCGTGCGGTAAAGTAGTACCAATAGAATAGAATAGAATAGAAAGTTCTTTATTATTTATCATTTTTGTTACATAGAAATATGTCCGCAAAAAGGCGGTGTGTCCTTAATGTAATATGTCTTTTAAGATCTATACATTTAGTTTATGTCGTGTAGCCAATTTATGGCTCACAGGCAAGTGTTATAACCTACGTTAGTAATGTTATTACAATTTATTTGTTTGTTTCATTATTTGTTATTCGAATTTTTATTTTAAAACATGTTCCCTTGAGGGTAGACTCCTTTTACTCACGTATTATTTCTTTCTTTTTTGCTAACAATCTATTTCGCCGATTCTGTTGCTGTATATCATTGGGTTGTATTGACCGTACTTAACATATAGTGGACCAGGGTTCTCTAGTCCTGGGATGCACAAGTTATTAAGTTTGTCTAGCATGTCTCGGTGTAAGTCATGAAGTCTTAGATGCCATGGATCTTCATCCAGTAAGTCCCATAACATTTATGTTGGTATTGAACGAGGAAAACCTCCCGCAGACTAGCCATGCGGTATATATGTAACGTAATAGTACATTACGATACAAGTGCGAAAAATAGTAAATTACCTATTCGCACATGTATCGTACAGCGTTTTACAGTACATATGGTCCTTTAAATTATCGACACAGTAACGTAATATGCTAATTTTCGCACTAGTGCAGTAAAGTAACCATATGTACTGTAAATGTCATTTCCACCATCGGCGACACCTCATATCCACTTGAGCTACAAAATATACTGATAAAATCTTAGTGTGTTTAGTGTATCTCACATACCTACATACATATATGCATATATACAGACACTCTAAAGATACCTATTTATTGTTATTCCTACATCATTACTTTGATTTTAAAAAACTGTACCTATTTTTAAATTGAATAAAAAACAAATAAGTCGGTGTGTTGGACAACCCACACTAAATCAGAGACTTACATAAATTAATTCTCTCATAAATCGTAACATAAACTTAGGCAGTTGAAATAGATAACGAATCAACACAGAATATTTTTTTAACGATAAAAAAAAACCTTCTCTTTACACTTTGATCCGAACCTCTACAAAGGTTCATATCAGAGCGAAACGCGACATAGTTTTCCATGCGCCCCCTATCGGCGAGTAGCGGCACCGGACACACATGCGTGCTACACATCACCATCCCTTTCACCACCCCCTCGCAACCCTACTCCCGACCGAGATAGACATACATCGGTCATTATGTCCCACGCTTTTCACTTCGGAAAACGGACCAGCCTATTTGTCTCTATCTTTTCCTAATGCATGTGAAGATTAGAAAGGAATGGGGATATTTTCAAGGTTGCATCACAAACTGGACATTGGATGACCACGGGCTTTCAGCCTATCATAGCGTGTTTGGTCAAGCGACGGTGAAATTCAAAGGATTCATATAAAACATGTATACGTTCGTATCCAAACAATGTAGCTAAAAAGGTATCAAGCTTCCATTTGTATTTTCCATAATTTAAATAACATCTTTTCGTATCACTCAAACAATTGACAAAATTTTCGTCAATCAATCAAAATTGCTAAAACAATTCACAAATTTAAAAATCGAACGTAAAGTTCCCAGAGTTCGTTCAGAAACAATTATGAAAAAGTTCTTTTTCGCCGGCGTTCTCGCGGCAGTTAAGTCGCGACTGACACTCATAAAACTTATTAAAGTCAAGGACCGACCGAGATAAGTTCCTCGTGGCGTCTTAAGTAAAATAACGTCGGGAAAAATCGTCGTGCTCTAAAACTTGGTGGAGTGAGAGTGAAAAATGTAGTGGGGCAGCGTAGGTTCGTGCGTGTTTGAGAGGTGAATTATTTAGTACAAGTTATCGACTACATTTTTAACCCTTTAACATTTCAGACTCATTACTACCCTACTTATTCTAGCCTATATTTTTCAGTGTACATTTATTTCACTACTTAGTCTAGTCGAAGTAATATTTTTACACGCAATTCATGCGACGTCTACAGACACGTGTTGCTACGAGCGTAGCATTCGTAGCGCTACGGGGAGCGATTTGACTCGTAATAAAATAGCATTGTTAAATTTTTGTTTCCATCGAGTTCGATACATTTTAGGGTAAATGGTACGAAAGTATGCCAATTTATAAACCTTCGGATTTTTTGTATTTAATACAAGCATAGGAGAAAGGATACAGTCTAATAAATCAATTATTAACACTTTTTTTAATATTTAAGTGGAAACCGACCGCACCTCATAGGTCCGTTCAATTAAAAATTCCATCTCCTAATCGAGTCATGAAATATGCAAGCAAATATTATCCCTTTTCTTTTGTACGCGTTGCATCTTCGCCCCACCCGCGCACGCACACCAACGCACGGCACTTATGATCGATGGCCGTCTCTGTCGCGCGCGGGCGTACGGGCGCGCGGGAGGGACGCTCGGTCTCGCTCGTTCAGCCGAGGCGGCTGCGACCGCGAGTAACCCCTGGCTATCCGTACGGACTCGCACGCGCCCTCGTCGGCCGGCCGAGAGAGATGGCGCGAGTCGTGGACATGCGGAGGCCGCGGAGCCCTCGCGCGAAGGGACACAGGACAGACGCTCTCGGACATCGGGCGAGAGCGGGCGGCCGGCCGCGCACCTGCTACACCGCTCCGCACACGCGGTACTCGAGCGCGACGACTATATCGTAAACTGAAAATACAACTCCTATTATTACGTTTTACTCTCTTATCGTTGATTTTAATCTTCTTTAATAAATAGTATTAATCCGTCTCATTTGAACATTTTAGTGAACTTTCCAAAAGACAGTGTAAATAAATATTTTCGAACTGAAAAGTGAAAAAGTTTTATCATGCTATAAAATCTGAAGTGTGACCAACAGCCACGTTCGCCAAATAACGAAATCGCCACTAGGTGTGGATTGATTAGATTACACTGAGACGTTCATTCAAGTGTTGATAAGAACGTATGACCAAATTTTGGCGAATAAATATCCGAAGAGCCAACCGGTGGACAGCAACATGAAAAGAAAAAAGTAAGCAAGTTGATAAGCGCAAAATAATTTGCTAAACATGAAAAAGTTACGAAGATGACTAGAAATTTTACGCAAGTTTTCTGCCGTCGGACTTTCGACTATCCTCGACCCCGTTATCAAAAACTTTTTAAAACACCGAACGATAAGCCGTCGGGGCTGTGAATGTGAAGTGCCGAACTGTCGCCAGATACCGAAGATATTTAGATAAAATTCTTGTTGATAAAGAAGTTGTTGAAGATCTAAAAATAGGTGACCAAATCAAGATGAGAATCAAGATGCCAGCTGTACGCATCGCGCAAGGTAAGTCACAAAACAATTCACAAAGATAAAGTGAATCAATAAATACTATAATCAATTATAATCATTGATCATCTATATTTTACAAACTGCTGGCCAGAAATTAATGTAAAATAATAAGCAAAAAAACTACAAAACCCGATTTAAATTTGGCATACAAATTTTTGCTGTGAGATTTCTATTAAATCTCTAATAAGACAATCACCGTCAAAGGCACAAAATTTAGCGAAACGCCGCACACAGCCGACACAAACACTGTGCCTCGGAGACTCTATTCAGCGCAACGAGCTACTTAATACCCGGGCCCCGTGTCAATATTGACGCAAGACGATTGTGGTCATCGTTGTCCGAGCTGAAAGGGCTTTCATCAGCTGACTGGCTCGCTGTAAGAGATAAGGGTGCGCGGTCAAACATGTGTGGAAAGTTTGCGGCAACTTTTTTGATGGAAATTGTGAGATTGTTACAGCTAAAAATAAATACGAAATTATATGGGAAAATACTTGTTCAAATTTAAAAGGTAAAGACAGATTTTTTTTTACATAATGCGAAAATAAGGTACAATTAACAAAGATAATAAAATTGCTAAATTTAGCTAGGTGTACTAAGTACCCATTCAAAACAAAGGCCCGGTGATAAAAAGTAGGTTGTATTTAAAATTTGATCTAAAGACCTACGTAGTCATAAATTTAAGTGACGAGATATTTTGAGAAATAATAAGAAAAAAGAAACAATATTTGATGCACTTTAACTAAATGTTTTGAAAAAATAAAAAAACATTGACTAAATAAAAAAATACATGTCAACGATTAGGTTATTCAACGAGAGAGAACTAAATAAAATAAAAAATGATGAATGCTGATTCGAAAAATTCAAGAAACTAAAAAAAAAATATAGTAAATTAACAATCCAAAACATTGACCACTGCAAACACTAGAAACTGTTTTACTTCGTTAACTTGTATTTACCATTGTCGCGCGTTCCCACTGGGACTGGCCAACAGTTATATATTTTAATTGCACATTGTTGCACTGGAGGTTTCTCATGCTTTACTTTAGCTTAAATTAAACGGACGATACATCTACGTTCTCTGGCGGAAATTGTAACTGTCTTGTTTGTTTGTAGTGCAACCTGTGTTTAAGCTACTTTTTGTTATTGTTGGTTTGATGCTGAATGGGTATTAATTTGTGACATGAGAAAAGAAAGTATGCTATATCGAATTGATAAAGGCAGCAAAATTTTATCTGTAATGTGTACCTACACCTAAAAATGTAAAAATCTTGATTTGTGGATATCCAAAATGTATTATTATGGGATTAAAAAAATAATGCCCTAAGCGAATTTAGTGATAGATTAAGCTTTGATCAACTAAATGAACGGCGAGTGATTCAGTAATATTTGTCTATCAAATATCCTATTCACTCAATGACGTTCTATATCAGTAAACCAGGAATATATTCTATAATTAGCAAATGACTTAAACAAATAATAAATAAAGTGCAAAAATAATTTTGCATCACAACCAGCAATTAATCCAGAAGGTTAACGTCATAAAATTAAATATTCCATGATTTCTGCGTGCAATACTCATTGAGAGCGGAGCGGTGTGCACGCGCACGGCATCTCAAAGCTGTTATCGCACACATGGGCAATTAGTCCAAGTTGACCGGAGGCGACGGACCACTCTCATTGGTCGCTGCCACCATGACGTCACCGACATCTGCGGCCGTCGCGCCCGATTGGTCGACACGCGTCATTTCGTCGATGACACGTTTGTTCTTATTTTGAACGTAAGAACTTCGAGGTACTCAGTTTTTGCCGTTCCCAACAATGGAATCTCGAACCCCATTCGTATACTTGAACCAACCTTTTGTGTAGATATACATAGCTATAACTCACAAAAACGTTGTAATTGCAGGGTAGATTTTTTTAAATCGAAGGATACAGTATCATTAACTCTAATTAGAAATGTTGCACTAAATGACACCGTGTCATGGGGCATTAAAAATTTAAACGATCCAGGGACAGGTTTTAACGTACTAATCCCAATTACGCTTGAGGGTAGGTAGAGACCGAAACTTTTCGGCTTTTTAAAACCCTCCTCAAAAGTGTGAATTCAGGAATCGTGAAATCACTTTATCAGGTACAGGCTAGACGGGAGACACCGCGGTAACTTTTCAACAAACTTTTAAAAATCAAAGTTAACTTTTGAACGGCGAGCGCGACCCGGATAAATAAAATATTAAACGTGGGTACAACCTTTTTGCAAAAGGCCTTTGTCGCTAATTGATGTGGTTTTTTGTTTGGATATCTGGCTTTTAATTGGTATCGTTTGTTACATGCTGTGACCGTATTCTCCACATCTGTTTTGAAACAGATTTTTTTTAAGTCAATGTTTTTTTGTTACATTATTCATTCCGCCTAAACGTAGTCAAAAAGTACTATGAATTCATCAACACAAGCTCTAATATCTTTGATTGTAAAACTATACCCAACATTTTTTTCTTCATAGAGAAATACCTCTTTAAAACAACTAAATATATTACGGTTGTATTTTGATTCGATGCCATTGGATCCGGTACAAAATTGAATGAATGCTACATAAAAGAGCCGCACGTCAATTTAAACATTGCTTATATCTTGTCCATTCCCGCTTGGCGATTCAATATGTCTTCATTAAGGATATCGCAGAATCGCATTACAACCGGATTTATCGATCACGATGCCATGTTACTTATAGCTCTATCACTGACCTTACCGTAATTATAGTAATTATGATAATAATTACATTGAATACTGGAAAAACATTTGTATTAACAATTGAAATTGCATGTGTAAGCGAAAGAAAATCAATAAGCTGAGGTCGATGGAAAATTCTTTTTGTGTTTGTTAATTAAGACAGAGAGCAATTAAAATATACAAATATAAATATACTTTTAATCGACAACTAAAACAGTATCTTACAAAATATTTAGTTACGTCCAGAAAAAAAACGTCCGTTAATTACGTGAGGAGATTTTGAGGATTTTTGACTCCCCCTGGTGAATGTCGTGAGATTTGTCTCGACTCCCTCCTTCCCCACTAATCTCACGTGAGATCTTTCAAATTTTGTATTTTGACTCAACATGTTTGAGTATAAAATGAATTTGATTTATTAAACAAAACACAATTTGCGTTGTGATTTTTATTGAGAGTAGTAAATAGTATTTGAAATCATTTACATATTTTAGTCTTATAGAAACATATTTTACTTTAAATTAAGAGGAAAGGGGACGACCACTTCTCCATATAAACGTTAGTTCCCATTTTCTTCTCTGGAAAAATTATGGAAAATATTTTTACATAATTTGATGTACAAGTGTACTAACCATATCTATGCCCCTACGTATGACTTTTTTCTATATTATGATAACTTATTGTAAAAATGAGGAGCGAAAAACAGTTTACATACAAAGTTTTAAATTCTCCTACTCCTAACTCATATTATAATTAAACATTCGAAAAAAATTAAACGTAGGAGCATAGCTGTGGTTTAATATAAGTACACCAAATTGTGCCAAAATATTTTCAATGATGTTAATATCCAGATAAGAAAATCAGGACTACGTTTGTATCAAAAGGCGATTTCGCACGGGTTCTTTACTTTCGTCTTAATCTAAGTCTCACAAATTTTTACACAATTTTTGCCCGAAAAAAATACGTGTTATTTGCCCCCCTCCCCACCGCCCTGAAGTCCTCACGTTATTCATGGACGCCACCAAACGGCCTTTTTTGTTACGGTGTAATTAGGTACCTATATTGTTTAATGTCCAGAAACCGCACATTCTAAAATACAGCGAATAAACTATTTAAAAAGTTGCTGAAACTCCGAATCAACTATTATAAATTGCATGTAGATAGTTATGCAGCTACATACGCAATCGTGGGAAAGAATCAAGAGTCCCATCTCTTACAAATGCAAGTCGAAGAAGAGCACCAATAAATTGAATTCGTCAAGAGAACATATAAATTTAGCAATCGACATCTTTACATTAGAGCGGAACAGGGACAGGAGAAAGGAGACAACCCGGGAACTGGCAGTTGATATTTAAATTATGGGAATCAAGTTAATTTTCGAATTTAGAATAATGATTCCGCGGACGGCGGCCACCCGTTTTGAATTTCGATCGAAGTGGACCGGCTGCGTTTTTTTTTAATGTCCGTAGCGATCGGCATTTTGCATT
The DNA here is from genome assembly GCF_033807575.1 of Cydia pomonella. Lineage (NCBI taxonomy): Eukaryota > Metazoa > Arthropoda > Insecta > Lepidoptera > Tortricidae > Cydia > Cydia pomonella. Next base: position 12,463,153 of record NC_084717.1, on the reverse strand, counting down.
TGTGATTCTTAAGATAAAGACGTATGGATTTACATATGTTATGTCAATGGAGGCCCTGGCAACATTTAAATTGGATTTATTAGTCCGGTCCTATTAAGCAGTACAAAACGACGTTGGGGGCATTATTAAAAAGATATAGTATTTCGATCGATCGACATTTATATCATTCATCACATGATATAAATTAAATCGGATGACCAAAATGCTTACGTTATACGTTTGAGATTAACAAGCAAACCATTGACAGAGAAAAGGATTACCCCTGTTAACAATACAAATCGTGTTGCAAACAATAAAAACAGTAGCTAAACATCTTTGTGAACGGTTTAGACTTAATCTTGGGATGTAGATGGAACGGGCGATAATACACCTTCAGTAACTTATCGCCTACAAGAAATCGGCGCTCATTGTGACCACTTTTTTTGTTAACCTTATTCGAAGTATTGATTTTGATCATTAAATTAGGAAGTATAAACTGATTTGTTTCGATAAATAAATATAAACCTTTCCTGGCTTTATTTGAAACAAGTATAATGTTATATATATATATATATATATATATATATAGTCAAAAGCATTCCATATAAATCTTATAATCATGCTTAAATTCTAAAAGACTCATTTAACAAATTATCGTAATGCGTTGCTTTAAGAGAAGCCATTGTATTTTCATCCCGGGGCAAATCTTTGACCAATGTCCGCCCATTAGGCTCAATTAAGGGGCCTACGAAAATAAATACTCGGCCAAAATACAATGGGATAAAAAATGTTCATAACAAGAATTAATTTATTGTTAGTCCGCGATCAATAGCCGGGAGTGGGTGGACAGTCTCTCAAGTCCATCTTTGTCAGGCTCTAATACCAATTTGTTATTGTCGGCCTTTCAATGTTAGAGCCGATTTAAAGTTTGGTAGGTGTTATTAGGTTGAGACGTGTCGACAGATTGAAGGTGTCAGCTTTTAGAACACTGCCTTGCAACATACTTGAAAGGCTGATAAATAAAAAGGTCATACGATACGATGCTTATAGTTAGGCTTTTAGAAAAAAGTCAGTGGACACATTTTAAAACCCATCAAATAGCCAAAGAAAGGATGTAAAGATTTATCAAAATCATACATGTTGACAAAGGCCCAACCCCGACTCGGATAGAGGCACCTGAAGCTCCAATATTTTCCCATGGTCAAACTGCTATAAACACCTCGACAAAAAATACACAGTGGTCCTTTGACAAACAATTGGTCAAAAGATTTTTTTTGGGCAAAACAGGCTCACACACCCACATACTGCCCGATAACGTTTCTACAATGCCGAATGGGGTTGGTTTCCGAAGCATAGGCAAAATAACTATTGTGTGTCATTATGCGTTCCTTTCATCAATTTTACTAGAAAAGGGTTTACAAGTGTCACTTTCTATATTTTTTTTGCTATTGTGTTTTAATCGACGGCTGCTGTATTGAACGGTTCAGGTTTATTCAGTTCGTTGATTGTGATCGTTACTGATTCAAATCTGTACTGTATCTATATCGATAAAAATATGGATTAAGTAAATTTAATATTTTGTAGTCTTATCTTAAGCTAAGGTGTATTAACATCTACTAGTTTATATTTATAGGTATTTTTTAAATTATGTAAATCTCCGTAACATGCTCACATAACTTTTACTTTGTAATCACTAATTTCTTTCTGATTCCACGATTTTATCCAAGTATTATTCAACGAAATCAGATTTTTTTCTTTATTCTACCTGATCTTTACATCGCCCGTGATCTTCGGATTCCTGACCCTTGTCCAAAGCCTTTTGATACCACGTCGGATCGTGTTCTGTGCGATATTCACCACACGTCACGGACGTATTTAATAGAGCACGCTATTGAATTACATCCATTTTCGATTCGCAAAAGGATGTTTTTTCAGTTTGCGCGCGTAAACAAACGAGCGCTAACCATTTTTTGTCCTCTGCCGCATTCCTTTGGAGTTTACTAAGTTTATTATGTAAAAGTTCTTAATATTACTAGAGTTCATAAAAATATCATTAAAAAAATGTTAAAGCACATTATCAATATACAGTGTGTCCCTAACCATTGGACAAAGCCGAAATGTACATATGCATCAGGGTATTTAGAACCAGTGTACAAAGTATCATAACAACCGGTGTAGCGGTTTCGAAGAAATTAACAAATTACCATTTTTTACTTTGGAGCAGCCCGTAGGTATGTGTTAGTAGCTCCTAAAGTAATATCCTCAAAGAATAGTATGGAACCTTCTTCGACCTTTTTGATTATCTTTATTTATTTATGACACTAATAAGCTTCTGACTTTTGAAAAATGTCATCATTATCAAATATTTCGAACAAATTGTCAAAAACACTGCCAAAGATTAACACAGTGTGTTTGTTTTTGTTGTCGATTATTGCAAATAAGTTTTGTTCGAACAAAATAATTTTTATCTTTTGTTCTAATTAAAAAAATATTAACGTCAGAGCATTTCTGAGAAGTAACACTACGTGGGATTTCAGGGTTTGTCCAATGGCTAAGGTCACCCTGTATGTGTTGAATTACAAACTAACATGAAACCGCCACCAATTAAGTTTAGACAAATAGATCAAAATGATAGCACCATAAAGCAATTAAATTCACATCATTCATTGAAATATCAACTCGCTAAAACATTAATCGTATTTAGTCAAAGCATAGGGCAAAGTATTATAAATCTAACAACCGCCCACGACACCAGAACAATACCAACACACGAAACAACACAACATAAATCATAAGCGAACATCGACTATCGTCTTTCACTGGGCCCTGTGTTGATGATTTTTAACACCCACTTTATCTTAAACGGAACAATAACTTGTGATAATGTGATAGAATTGAATCTAGAAGGCGTGATGAAGGATATATTACCATTGTTTCATAAATCAGATCTCCATTTTTGGAGCCTAAGTATCACTGAAGTAATTGCTAAAATAATTGAAGAAAGGAAGGTAGACGCTACAATCTCTTCGTCGTATCGTCGTAGATATACTCAATATATTAGTGATATAGTGATATATAGTAACAATTTTGATTTGTAAGGTGACGTGTCATTTCTGACAGCAAGCAGTAATTGCAATTTCAGTTGAATATTGAACCATAGTAACAAGGTACACAGTTCTATTTAAAGTATACATCAGTACCCCTACCCCCCGTACCAATGACTTTTTCAGAACGTATGTACAAAATATCATTTTAGCAGTCGCTTTTTCGTGAAGAAAAACATCACGGGGAAACCGGACTAATCCCAATAAGGCTTAGTTTACCCTCTGGGTTGAAAGGTCAGATGGCAGTCGCTTTCGTAAAAATTAGTGCCTACGCCAATTTTTGGGATTAGTTGCCGAGTGGGCCCCAGGTTCCAATGAGCTGTGGCAAATTGCCGGAACAACGCGAGGAAGATGATGAGAAGGTTTACAAGACATACAAACACAAACGAACTCAATGTAAAGACTCCAAAAGTTCAATTCAAAGTACACTACACCAATAATCGCGAACAGTCACTCGGTCCAAAGGATATAGAATCCCAATCGTAGGTGTTGCATTTCCGACTACACCGTACGCTAGTCGCAACATTGTAGAAGCGGTCGTCTACTTTCCTCTTAGAGTTAAGATTAAGAGGATAGTGGACGACTCTTTCGCCATACAAATATTATACAGACCTTATTTTTCAGAAAATAGTTTTACACGATTTGCTTTAGTTAATTTATACATTGCTATGCTCCTTCGTTGGATTTAACTTCAATTTAAAAGTAGTGGTATAAAAAATAAGATCTTTAAAAAAAAGTTTTTTTTTTACAATTTAATCATTAAAAACAGAACAAAAAAAAAAACAAACAAAAGGGCATCGGTTGTATAGCTGGGTAATGTACCTCAAATTGTGTAAAAATATTTTCCATTATGTTAATATCTAAAGAGGAAATAAGGACTACTTTTTTAGGTAAAAAGAAGCAGTTGACGGATTTCCTCTTAACATATGCATAGGATAGTTAAAGGGTCAGAGTTGTAGGTGATTATAACATTATTTGAAGTCATTTGGGTTTTGGGTTAAGTAGGATTCTGGGTAGTGAACAATTTGCAATATTTTTGATGCACTGAAGTAATGTTGAACTGAGTGACAATGCTTCGTCGCTTAGGAATATATAAGGATAAGAACGTAATAGTATTGCATTTGCGACTACAATGTATGTTAGTTGCAATATTGAATGAGTAGCATAGGTTAGTTAGAGGGTCGTAGTCACAGTTGGAGGTGACACTAACATTCTTTGAAGTTTGGGGGAATTAAGGATTCACTCTAAGAGAGATGTTGATATTGTTGAACGTGTTCAGTTTCAAATACTTATGTTCTTTTATTTGAACATCTGTGTTTAAAATGGGTGAAGGGTAGGTGTGCCCTTTAAATGGGTTAATTAGCAATAACCTACGGTAAAAATCACCCAGAATCTATGCTCCATCACACGCTCACGCCCCAGCGGCATACGGTCGTAACTGCATTTGTATGCTGGGAGCTTTCCCATACCGGGCACTCGTGACCGCTCGCCTTGTTACCGATGACCTGCGCCGAGATTATGCACTTACATCCGTCTGTGCGATGACTGTTTAATTGAGGCCATGTGAGTACGAAACAAAGGTTTCGCGCGTTTATGGCGAGTGGAGATTAACTTTCTTGCTTTATGACCGGTTTAGTAAAAATGGCGTAAAGATATGAAAAGTTATGGAGAGTAGGCATTATTTACTTTGCGAAGATACTATTAGCTATATATGTACATAAATGAGTGTGGAAATAAGAATCATTGTGTTTAGGATTGCCGTGATGTCTAGAAGTTAAATTCAGAAATATTAGATAGTACAAGCTTAACTTACATACAACTACTACAAGGTAAACTTACTTACTTTATACATACCATTACGCATTATCTTCCAATCAATCTCTGGTCAAAAAGATTTAAAATTATTATTGGTGCGATTCAGAATCGCACTGTAAAAAATATTTTTTGGGCACAATATTTATATTTTGGGTTTCTTTTTCACACTTAAGTACAGGTCATTGGGCAGGCATTTATATTGTGGATGTGACCGCTCATTGTTTCCGATGACCTGAGATTTTGCACTTACATCTTCGTGCACGGTGTCCGTTTAATTGAGGTCACACTGAAACAAAGCTTTCGCGCCTTTATGACCCATAACTTTCTTGAATTCTTATGGTTTATGAGTTTAAAGAAAAAAGTTATAAACAATAAAAAATACCTTATAACGTACTTAAACAAATATTATATTGAAGTACCTAAATGTGTTTAAAAAATACAAGGTAAACTGTAAGATAAAACAGTTTAAACAGTTATAAATTTGTAAAAACACTAAAATCAAAAGTTACTCACTCAACTTATTTCGAGTTCAAATATTAGTAGAAGTACCTATTTTTCCTTTATTCATTTTAATGTACCTATTACTACTTTGCTCTAGCATCTTACAATCCGAGAACTAATTGTCATGAAGCTACAAATAACAGAGTAGGCAACTCAAGCGTTAAACATCTTAAGGATAAAGAAAAATAATATAATTTCTGCTACTAAATATCTACCTTCTATTTTACGAGTCTAGTTATGTACTACAATAACCAACGAAATCAATAAAAAAAAATAAAAAAAGCCTTTTATTTACAATTAATAATCACTTAACTAGTGTATTAAGTAATAGCGAATTAAACAATCAAAATAAATAAATAAAATTTATTAATAACCGATGTTTCAAAGCGTCCACCAACATAAGATCCCTTTTATATCAATGATATCGACTTCCTTGTAAATCAATTTGACACTATGATTATACTACTGTGTCCTTAAAGCAAATAATGTCACAATCTGATTTAGGATTTTTTTTTATGTGTAATTCCTATATTTACTGAAAAGCGTAAACTATAATTAAAAATCTTAAATGGCAGGCGGGCAGTTCCTATATCGATAAACTCAATTATTGATACTTTTCTCATATACCTACTAGTTATCCCTCCAAACATACCATTTGTAAAAATATAATTGTATTAAAAGTATAAACATGAAACAATGTAAAACTAAATTCCCATTTTCTTTATTTTAAACAGATTTTTGAAACTTTTCTCATAATTTCTAACCTAACATTCATATAAAATAAATAATATGCTTTGTGTAAACTTTAGACTTCGACTCGGAAATAAAACTTGTAAAAAATATACACTTACAAACAAAGCCCGGGACAATCACTTGTATAGGATAGGAGAGAAGCATCGATAATTGATTTGATCGATATAGGAACTCCCTGTCTGCCATTAAATTTTGCCCTCAATATTCCTGTTTGGACATATCTCTTTAACTTACGAATACGAGAGTAGTATTCTAAAGATTAGCACGCAGGCGTGTCATTCCTATCTCTCACCTAGCGTGCTAGTTCGTCACATGGGTAAACTAGTGTAAAGTGCTCTCCACGTACGCACGTTTCTTATGGATCTCAAGATCAAGTTATACTGGAGACCGTGATAGCTCGGTTCTATGCTCTCATGTAACTAAATCAGCGCGGGCGGCGATAAATTTGACGCGATGCGCGATCGCCTGATAACCGCCGACTGACCCGCCATTGTTTGTTGGGAACGGATTGAAACTTTGAATTAAATGGAAGCATTTTTAAATGCGGTATCCGCTGGGGTCATTGTTGTTCCCGGGGTGTTAACAGAAGCTTTTTTTTTACAAAAATGTCCTAATTAATTAAGGCATTGGTAATATTTTCAAAAATGTTCATAATTAGAATCACTGACACATTATAATAATATAACTTTGAATATGAATTAGTAATTTATTTTATTACACAATAATTATAGTTCTACACTAAACGATGTTTTCTTCAAGAGGAATATCAAATTGAACCTTTTTTGTACATTGTAATCTACGGTATAGGTTAATGACAATATAATTTTTTTTAGAGCTCCGTACAAAACTGTTTGCGGAGCACTTATGAGGTCACTTCGGTCTTGCAAATCGGTTATTTAAGTTCAAATCAGACAAGATGTATAACTTCGTAACATTTGCGTTACATTGCCTTCTCCATCTATTCCTAACTCCGTGATGCGAACTGCGAGGCATTAAGCGACTTAATTCACGCCACGGTAATTGGTTTCATCAACGTACCTCACCCATACCGACCAGCTCCACTTGATCCCTCCCTAACCGTCAACATTAGCTTATATCGACCGCGTTTAGTTTATATCGATACATTTAGGGGCCTCCTTATGCTGGACTGAAAGATTAATCGAGATGTAGGAAATGATCGATGAGAACGATGCAACCTCAAGTTTTTATGGGTGCATATAAAATCTGCGGACACGGAAGGCTTTTTTGAAAAAGATTGTATGGATGGGGAATAGCAGTTTCTGTTAATTAAGCATTAGTTTATAAACTACTACAGCCGCATAAAACGACAATTAGTAATTTAGGTGTCTATTATTTATGAATACTGTTTTTACAAAGTACTTTGGAATCAATGTTAGTGTGTTTATTATGTGCAATCAAAAAAATATAGATAACTTATGAAAACTAAAATTCTTAGTATTTGTAAACCACGTCTATTTGTCTAACATGACATGTCAAAAAATGCAGATGTCAAATACCACCGCAATGTCAGCAAACGTCCCACGCTGTCTTGCGAAGATACCGCAACCCTTTTAGAATCCTACACAATACCAACAAAAGATTCCTTGACCAGAATCAGAGCATTTGGGAAAGTTTTTTTTTGCAAACATGGTAAATTGATTCCACGGTCCTTCCGCTTTAAATGCGTGAGATGGGAAACCATTAGAACAAGTCTCTCGGAGATAAATTAATTAAAGCTAATTAAATTAATTTTGCTTTTTATTATTTTCGTTATTTGATTTCGTTAATTTTGGAGAAAATGGGAACTTGAATCATTCAACAACAAAATCATAATTATTAATATTTTAATGATGGTAAGCTATTATCATATACACTAACAATTTAAATATATTAAGCCGTCTCAATATCAATAATAAAGAATGTCATTGATGATATTGTTGAACCATAATCAAGTACAAAATAAGCACTACTTTTTCGAAATTAACTTTTGAAAAACGCATTATTTACAAAAACCGCAGCATTCCATTTCGAATTCTATAACAATTATACAGAATACAAAATGGCAGTAGTTTCTTTTGGAACTTGATTCTCTTCGATATGCAAGTTGTTTCACACAAGAGAAACCGCGACTGGACCGACTCCCGCGCATCACGCGTCGCATTGTCCGGCGTAATTGCCGGGTCGGAAGCCACCTGTTCCGTTTTCACACGGTGCAGGTAGCCCAATCTGACCGGCCGAATAGCGGGACGAGTGGCAAAAACTTTGTTCTACCCTCAAGTCTGTCAATTTTTTTTTAAGACTTGCCGGATAGGATAGTCGAATTTCTTAGTCGTTTCTTTTTTTTAATCAAAGTTGTTTAAATGTTACCAACCAATTTTTTTTTACCAACCAAGTTTAGTAGTATTTGACGCTATTTTTTTTATAAAAAGTTTTATAAGCGAAATGCCATAGAATTTCATAATAACCTCTCAAACTGACCTGCCAAATATGCATATCGAAATGCAATATTTAGATGGAATTTCATAAATATTATCCTATGTTAACTTTGGTAGTAGTTGTCACAAAAGTGAGAGTTATCAAATGCCTTGTATATGCCGTTATAAACCAAGAAGTTAAACCTAACTAAAGCTAAGCTTTGAAAAATAATTAAGTTATACAAGTAAAAATGAAAATGCATTGAAGCATCAACATTGTGGCGAACGTTTATTGACCTTTTGTGGTCAAATAAATACATTTAAATGTGCTGTACAAGCTTACGCGTTAGCCCCAAAAATCACAAGCGTTTTCTCATTTCCTGCTAAATACCACACGCAATTTGTCCCAACCGTCCGTAGGAAAATCTAATTATATTGTTTATCGCATCCCCCATTATTTGCGTCAGTATACCAGATGTACACTGGATGTCAATCTTCCATGTTTGTTTACCTAGAAACAGCAAACACTGTAGGGTCACTCATTTTGCTCGCCAATATGATTGTCGTAATTTCATTACCGAAGAGTTTCATAACTTTCGGAGCCGATTTCGTAACTTTGTTTCCAGTTTTCAAAAAAGTCTTTTGTTCAGTCATAAACAGAAGTATTTGGCTTTAGGATTTGAAAGGTTGATTCGCACTTATTAGCTCAATTGTGTCGTTACATTTATTATGTTTTTGTTTCATGATGATAATTGTACGGATTCGTATTAACCGCAATTTTCTACTTGATGTCACTTTTTTTTTGTTACTGTTGCACAAGTTTTATGTCACATCGAAAGGAATTTGTGATGATTTGATCTGAAGTTTTTATATTTAATCATAAACCCGAATTTGCGAAATTACATCGCATTATGGATGTCCTGGCTAAGCTATTTGATCACAAAAACCACGTCAAACCAATAATTCATGCTAAATATAACGCGGCACAATTATAAGTCATCCATCCATTCAGATCTGTGCAAAATCATATTCATCCGCTAATGCTATTTCGTAGTGACATGCACTTTTTGCCATTCAAATGGAGGGACAGTTGTGTTTTTCTATATAGAACTTTCGCGGGTCCCCTATACCATAGGCACTGGAGACTATTACGCATATTTTTGCTCACACATTATTAGGGGTGCCGTGTGTGAAAAAATGTACTATTATAAATAAAAGGAGCCCAACAAAGGGATGGGAGTGTGATCGGGGTCACTAGGAAACGGCGGTTTTGATACGGGATTTTTTTACCTGGGACTCTGGGGGTTCTTTTTTCATTGAAATTTCGGGACTCAAAGTTTATCGAGGTAGCCAGTCAGTCTGTGTTCATCTGCGAAGATGATCACATGCTTTATGACTTCAAGGAGTCTACCCACAGTGCCCAGTGGTCGTTCGGACTTGCGAATTCTTGAGTTTAGTTTTAAGTTTACTTTATTAGTATTCTAGTAGGATAAGGAACTTACAACCTAGCTCTCGTTAAGTTATAGTGGTAATATTGTGGATATTTATGAAGAATGGATCTTTCAACGAGGAGTAAGTCAAGATTTTTCGACTCTGGAATCGACTTAAGGCGAAAAGGTAATTTAGTGGGTTTCAAAATCAGTTCAGTTCAAACTTATTCTAAATGATGACTGCTGCTTATTTTGGACTGATTTTTGAATCTCACTTACTTTTAATTTTGAATATTATCGTATAATGCTAAAGTATCGAAGTTAATAGAGACGGGGGTGAGTCGCAATAAACGAGGCAATAACCAATGCTGGAGACAAATTGGAAAATAATAAGGCAGTGAAAATGATATCTACCCCCGAAATATATCTCTGTACGAATCTAAAGAAATCGGATGCTATTCACATTAACATATAAATAGCAACGTAAGTGGACGTTATATTATATTTATATGTATTCTTAGAGATCGGTCCGAACCACAAATTAAGTTCATTTATTTACTTCGTCGAGATTGGATATTTTATGAGTTGTATCGGTTTGCCATAAACGTTATACCTACTCTTTCCGTGCCGACAGTCATAAATGAACCTTTGCTTAAGGCAATGGGCATGCATAGAAAGTCATACGATTCGTATGCCAAGAAACCTCGCCACTATATCAAGGCACTGTACAAATACAAATGCAGATAAAATTGCGTGCAAACTCTGCAGTGACCACAAATTTCTTGCCACGGAGGCTGTTTGTCAAAATAATGACCGCGAACTAATAGGAAAGGCCAGACTAGAAACGCATACTGGATAATAAATTCAAAATACTCTCGAGTCAATATAGCGGTATACGAATCCAAACTGTAAACTCGTGAATTAGAGTTGTATTTCCAATGGAATATGGTAGTTAAATAAGAGCTTTTGAAAGAAATATAAGACATCCTATTTTATTTCCGCAATGCTCCGTTTTCGTTTCGTGAATTATTGTGCTTGTGTTTTTAATATTCGTTCAAGTTTACTAAATCTTACAATATTCATGTACATGTTGGTTTTAGTCATAGTACATAAAACTTGAAAAATCTTATAAGATTTTTGTTAAAAAACCCAGAACAGTAAAATAAGTAGGTAACTGATAAAGAAGTCTAACAAAAAGAAAATACGATATACATTTTCGTATTTCGTATTTTTTAACTGTTCTTTTGATTAAAAATTGCTCTATCCTAAAAAAATAAAATCTAAGACTGCAGTAAAGGGTAGTTATACTGGCAGGCCTCCATGCCGGACGCGGTGCCTCTTTTATTACTCCGGAAAAGTGCCGATATTTCGCGCGAACCGTACCATGTACGGTTACGCGAAAGTTTTTAAAATGGTAAAGGAGATTTGTAGTATAAATTATACGGACACAGGAAATAGCCTCATAGTATTTGTGATTGTAACAGTTTCCTTTAAAAAATCAATAATAAATGTTTCTATGTAGGGTCTAAATATTTTCACTAAAATAGAATTAGGTAAGTTCCGATAAAGTGTTTATTATTATTTACAGGTATTTACCTTCGACAAAATTATCAATTAATTAATAATATTTTCTCGATTTTAACAATAAATATAACCTAAAAGTCAACCCGCAATCGAATCTAAAAAGTATAAATAAATATTAATAATACGGTAAGCTCGATAAGGCTTGTGTTAAGGGTACTTAGACAACGATATACATAATATATAAATATTTATAAATACATATATACATAAAAAACAGTCATGACTCAAAAACAAATATCCATGCTCATCACACGAATAAATGCTCTTACCAGGATTTGAACCCGGGACCATCGACTTCGTAGGCAGGGTAACTACCCACTAGGCCAGACCGGTCGTCAAAGTATTACAATCCAAGTCTCGCAACTCATTGTTCTACTGGCAATAAGTTTAAAGTAAAATCACCAGTCGGATTATTCATTAAGTACCGTCTTATACATCAGTCTACACAACTGTCCTTAATTGTTACATAATATACGAGAATAATCTACCTAATAAAATTATTAGTTAACTAATTAGTACTAACTGCCTCATTTTTTAATAAAAATAATGTCTTGACAATCATACTTATTTACTCGAACATCAGATTAAAAACTCAACTACGAAGTACCAATACTACCAATGTAGTTGAATCTATTTTTCCCACAAAACAAAAAAAAAAACAGAACATGCACATACATAGGTATCGTATACATACACAGTCGTAATACGTGTCTGGCAATAATTACTATCGGGCAGTTAAGGACAGAGGCGGAATTAAGATTTTTGCCGTAAATGCCCGGGAACTGCTGGATTAGGGGTTAAGTGTCCGCTTTAACGGTATTGCGCTAGGGAGGGGCGAAATGTCGATGAGCTTTAGAAGGATTTTATCACGGCGATCTTAGTGCACTTACATTTAAATGTCCCAGGTTATCCTACTCTGGACTTTGATTACGTAGTATTTAAAATGTACATACAGTCTTAAAAACTTAATGAAGTAGGTAACTGCTAGTACTTATGATTTATTGGAATATTTGACATATTTATAGTTTATTTAGAACAGTTAAGTCATCACAATTACCTACAAAACTTAATTTAAGATATAGATTATAGACAATAATACATCTTGAGATGGCCATCATCAAGACATCATATATTCCTTCATTTATGTAGTAGATACAATTATCAAGAGCTCTATCTCATATACTCGTATGAGTACCAACTCTTATACTTTCTATCGATAATTCGTTAAATTACCTGTTTCTCCTCACTAGTACGCCTCGTGGAGCTCAAGACAGTCCGGTGTGGCGTTTTTATTGACACTTGTACGGTGACAAATATCTCCAGAAAGAATACTCTCGCACAAGGGTTGCTATTTATAAGCACATTTGGTGGCTGCTTGCTTTCGACTTGTAGATTTTACGACCACTTGTTTAGGGCTTCATTTGCTAAAATGATTAAGACCTTAATTTCTTAGCTGGATTTTGGGTTGTAAGAATACAGTAGAACTACAATATAGTAGGTTTTTGGACCCGGGTGTGTCCTTAAACTACGTCAAAAAGAGAGGTATGGGCACTGTCATGTGAACGTCATCTCGCTTTGTGTGGTAGTACACAGCACAGCAGATATCATTTCAGTTCTGGAGCAGAGCCCAACTGGGGAAGTACCTCCACCTTACACCTTACTTATAGTTCTGTGTTCCTGTGAGTAAGGTTGCCAGAGCTTACGAGGGTGCAGAGTGTTAGGGTCGATAACACGCATGTAACTTCTCTGGAGTTGCATGCGTACGTAGGCTACGGAGACTGTTTACCATCAGGCGTATGTTTTTTTGCCACCGACGTAGTAAAAAATAAAAACAAATTCTAATAGAAACAAGTTACATTAAAAAAAATATTCATTCTTATGGTTTTGAATAACCAATATTACATTTTTGAAATATGATATGTCTCATGTTATGTTATTTCGAGACAATGTCGAAATAAGCTAATTATCAAGGGAATAGTTTCTCCATAAAACCGGACACCGTCCAAAATTAATAAATTTTCATCAAATTTTCACTTGACGTTTTTCTATTAAGCCACCCCCCGCCGCATCACGTTACACGCTTAAAACGAAAAAACCGTGAAAAAAAATTGAAATCATTCTAACGAAGGACAATACACTGGAGGGCCCTGTTTTCCTTCAGTTATCTGGAACATTCGAGCCGATATTAGATATCGGTAACAGGATTACTGACCCGGCCTAATGTAATCAGTGGCCGCTGTTTTTTCGTGTTTCCCGCAGGAGCTTGACAACCTCTGCGGTATGTAGGTATTACGAATTTACGTGCTATGTAATATATAGGTTGGCTAAGTAAAGCTGCCAGGGAAATTCATTCATTCTTATGGTTTTCATGTACTATTTAACATAAACATTTAGTGGTGTTTCAGCATTCGAAATACTTAAGATGTAGATCTAATTTAATGTGTTTTTCCAAAAATATTGCAAGAACATAGTATGGGAAAATTATCATTATGGAAAAACTAAAAAAAACACTAAATGCATTTAGTGGTTTGGCTGACTGAGAATGAAGTTTCACTTACATTTTTCTGTATACTATCTGCATAATATCATCCCAATAAAATACAGTATGAACAAAAACTTTGGCGTTTTAACATTAATTAGCTCATTAGGTACTCCTAACGACGAGAAATTACCCTGTCAAAGGGCAAATTTAATAAGTTAAACACCTTGAAACAATTTGGCATCTGGCAGTGATCTCCTTTGCTCTCTGGGGTAAAAAATATGGATATAATCAACCGTTTTTGTCTCTTCGCATTACGTCGAGTAATTTGATTAGCCACGGTGGGCGAGAATCGGCCCCTTAAGTAATCCCATTTTATTTATAGGCATACTTTGTTTAGTGGTATATTAGATGTGATCTTGGTATGTTATGTCAATGGAAATATCGCAGTCAGTTAATGATTTTTTGGTTTAGTGTTTTACAATAATTCTGTTTATAGGTACCTACACGTTTTTAGTTAAGTCTGTTAAAATTGGGTGAAACACCTTTTTCTTGTTACTCGTTACGGTAACGATCGCCTGAATCTCTCTCTCCTTAAATCTTGATTTTATGGTATTTTAATTAACCAAACATGCATTTTTGTAGTAATTATATGCCTTTTCCACAATGGGTTATACGAAGCATGGTAATACAATGTGATTTAAGATTTCTTCTCACAAACTGTGCCACTACATAGTTTATTCACCCAATTCATAATTTAAATAATTAATCATTGCCTCATGAATTTATTAAGAATCAGACACGGGCATATTATAGTTTTTTTTTTTAATAAAAATTCTAACAATGAAAAGTGCTAGTAACGCCTGGGCTAGATTTCAGCAAGGCTTTCTTCACTGAAGAGTTTCTTTAAGTTAATGCTGAATAATTAAATTACTTTTGTCTCCATGATACCGTAGAAGGCCATTACGTAAGTTAGAAAAGCTTAGACAATGTTTTAACATAAATGAAACAATTCTAAAAACAAAAGCTGAATTGCGTAAGAAATATGGCTTCCCATAGCCAATCAAAGGTGCACACTTTAGCCTGTACTTGAGCCAAATCTTAATACGGACCCTCTATATACTTGGCATATAACCGTTTATTAGCTAAGTAATTATAAAAAGCAAAGGGTAGAAAGTGGCCATATTGAGTCGGGTGACGTCATTAGTTGGTGTTGACGTAGCCCGCCTCCTATGAATGGCCAAGTGGAGGCCTATATGGGCGTGGTATGCTGGCTATTTACGGTTCCAGACTGGAAAAAAAAAATGTTAAAAGTATATGGATTCGCATCTGGGACATTGGTGCCCGCTTTATTTAGACCTTTTATTGAAATAGTGTTTTTTACGAGTGAATCGCCCGTATACCAGCAATTAAATACGCATATCATCAATTTAAAATGTTTTTGATTGAATTTTAAAATGTTCTTACGACCAATTGTAAAAAATTACCACTGTGCACTCTTACAGACTTTTTAACGGAAATAAACCTATCAGACAAACTGAAATTTATCAAGATATTTAGACCAATTCTATTAAAACCCTGCTTATTAAAGCGCACTACCGACAGTCTTTGTTCTTGTCCATTTCCGACCTCAGGCCAACTCAAGCACTGAATAAAGTCGTCAAAGACGCCGAAACCGCCATTCAAGATGCACAAAAGACAAAACGTAAACAGAACGAAGGACTTCGGAGTCACACGATGTCTGACTGCGGAATTTTAATAATAATATAGTTAGAATTATCAGATATAATTGGAGTACAACATACAAAAAGAGGAACAGAATCAAGAACATTGAATAAACCAATTCAAGTATGAATTGAAATAAGCAAATGAATAGAAAACAATCTTTACTCAACCTCTTATCTATATATTAGATACGTATATCAGATACGAGTTTGAGTAAGTATAGCGACGATATTATAAATCGTGGGCTAAAGTCGGTAACCTCGTAACTCCATTACTGTACAGGACATTAGGGATTTGCTACTTTGATGAATAATACCTAAAGTTGCAAACCTCGTGACTACTCTGGAGTGACGAGGTTTGCGACTTTAGCCGACGAAATGTAAATTATCGTTCTTGATAAAAACAAAATCAGTATAAAGACTTGCTTAGTAATGATTATTTTCGAAAGTAATTTCGCTCCAGTTTCAATTGCTGCTACATATATAATTATTACAAATTTCACTATTATTATCAAAAATCAACCCACAATCGGAATACAACACAATACACCCCCGCAACATTTGATAGCTATTCTTATTATTTTTATTCGACCTATTGTGGCTCAAGCTCCATGCACAATAGACTATCCCTTGCCAATTAATATTGGACACGGTGGTCACCAAAATGTCAGAGTTGGATGCATTTTTTGTTAGACATATTATGGATAGAACGGCTATCAATCATTTAACATAATAGAAATTATAGATTCCAAAGTTTCATCTATGACGCAAAAGGCAGTCAAAAGATATTCCAAAATAACTGACGAATTTTAGATAAATTTTCTAAAAGATGCTTACAAAACAAATTGTAACACGTACAATTCCAACAAGCAAATTAACACGGGAGTACGAATCGCAGCGCGTCGGGACAAAACTTAATTAATTATTAATGCGACGTCCAAGTCGAAAGTTAGTTTTAACACACAAGTTACTCGACGGTGACCTTTTCTGTAGCGAAAAAACAAAACTCAGATAAAACTGGCGTGTTACGCCGTGTGTGGTAACGAGCTAATTTAAACTTTTCGGTCTCCAGCCCTTTTGGAGGGTGGCTCTCCCTATACCGTCACCTGAGGCGTTAGACTATCCTTGCGGCTAGACAGCGCCTTTCAATAAACCAGAGCTACACAATATCCAATACAAACTTACAAGTACCTACATTCAATTACAACTGTAGTCCTTTGTTATAAAATACTAACAAACGGTACGCTAACATAATGCGAAAAGTTTCCACTTAAATGTATTGTCATAAAAGGTTATATAGACTATTTATTGGGTACACAAAGTAGTCGTAAAGTGTAACTACCCGCCCACACAATTAAAGCTTAAAGCATTTAACACCCTCATTTCAATAGTTTCGATAAATCACCGGTCGGAAATGTGGAGTTAGTTCGGGTGTAAAGTTTTGTCCAGGGCGCATGTGTTTGACCACTGTCCAGTCGCGTGCGGTGGGTGTGGCTTGGGTGCCCAGTGGGCATTCGATCACAGATTTACGTGAACCAACGTAAACGGTTTGATAGGTAATGTCGTAGATATTGGATTCATATTGAGTCGATACTAGGTGTCGATACTTGTATGTTATGGGATTTTAGTAGGGCGAACCAAATATTTTAATAATATTTGAGGACTACTAAATTAACAAAAATGAGGTAAATACTTATTTATACGGTTTTATATGTTCATATCGGTTTAATTAATGCCATTTTTTGTCATGAAATATAGATTTACTTCCTGTTCTCAATTAAATCTAAAACGAAGCGTGTCTATATGTAAATAAATCCAAAAGGTAGATTAAAAAACAAAACCCATTTGCCACGAGCCATACCATTGAGCAAACGTGAAAAAAATCCCATTAATAATGACACATTTACATAATAAACCCCCTGTACAAACCCAGGTACAACGGTAAACAAAACAGTCAAATCACGTTTTTTCCCTATATTAATTTAGTACTCAGGTTTCACCCCTGTACATTAAGGAACGGCCTACATTTCTTTTATGGCGAAGGAAATAATAATAAGGGAATGTTATAGACGGTACTTGTATGAAATTAGCCAAAGAGCGCCTTTGATACGAACAACACGGACCAATCGTGTGTGAAACACCTTTGTAATTGTAAAACTCCTGTGCAATAACATCAGACATGTACATATTTTTGTGGTATTGTTTGGCTATTTTGTGGTTATATAGGAACACATTAATTATTTCTTATGTAACTCTCAGTTAATTACGCTATAAATATACGAAAAATCTTATTTGGTAACTTATATCTACATATTATTTCATTTGAAATACATAATGCTTTAAGTGTTGCCTCATAACGAAACTTGTAGGTTATTTTTTTTTCATTTTGCCCCTTGTGCAGATTAGTTACCAAAATAACCTGTTTTTTGATATACATTCCCCTACTTAGGTACCCAATTTATTAACATAAAAGACATCAAGTTGACCCCGTTGAGCAACATCTTATTAAAAATTCAAAAGACGTGAAAGCGATTGATACAAAAGAGCCAAAATACCCTTCCGTGACCGCAAGCCACTGTCATTATCCTTTGCTCAGAGATAAGTGGTCAAACCACCTGACACCTTAAAGAAACACCGTGACTTACAACTCATAATTAAATGTAATTTCACACTCAAAGGGATGAATGTTTCATTGTCCATATGTCGCAGACCACTTTTTTGTGTTCTGTTCTGACGATATGTTCCTTGGACCGCAATGTGTAAACAATACTGGCAATTACGCAATTGACTCTGCGTTATATTTATATGTATATTTAGGTTATTATTTTGATATTTTTGACCAAACAAAAAAGCATTTTTTTTAAATATACCAAAGTGCAGTAGAAACACTGAAATGAAATCACAAATACTACTTAATCTCATAATTATGTTTAACAAAAATGATCGAAATTGAAATTTCGTAAGGTAAGTGAGGCATATAAAGCCCACCTTAATTTAAAATGAAATACCTTTAAAAAATAATCAGGATATAATGTAAAACTCACTGAGTATAAGGTTTCTCGTTTGTTTAAATTTCTTCACATACCAAAATAGTTGTAAAATAAATTACGACACTCTTGAAAAATACAAGTTTTATAAAAGTACTATTTTGGACCTTATTGAATATTAGCAAGGTATTAAGGCCCGCAAAAAAATTACGTTTTGACAGTAATAACAGGTTTTTATTGATTTTCATTTGGCCGAAATCGGTCAGGAGTCATCATTATCATCACTATCCTAAAGATAAAAGAAATATGGCCCGATTCGAAGACTAAAATACGATAACGATAAGTTCTCATTTAGATATCGTTTATATGTCGTATAATTGACAGAAGCAGCTCGATTCGGGCAACCAATCTCACTGACGCTAGAAATATCGTAGATAGATCTTATTGGGATCACAGTGGAATGTAAATAAACGTCAATTATGACATGTCATTTAGGTATCGATCTTTTAGAAATCTTTCCAAGATCTTAAACGTGTCTTAATCATTCTTCGAATAGGGCCGTCAGTCTATTTTACTTTAAAATAGTAAGCTAAAATTGCCCTTGCACTTCGCTTGGCTCATCTTGGAGATACTAGTACAACTGCTATTTTTGAACGCTGGGCCTTGTTACCCGCCGGGTCTTATATGCCTCACCTACCTTATTCTTAAAGAACAATATTTTGTTTTAAGCATGTTATTAGTTGAAATATGGGCTTACTAGCAATTTTACAAGGGTAGATGATGTTATTATGGTGTAATTCAAGCAACTGTTTAAATATTGGACCAGTGAGTAATGATCGGACCATGTACACAGTGACACGATGGCATTGGCCAATTCAGAATAATTTGAAAATATTTTACATAAACACTGTTTCATCTTTGGAAAAAATAAGTAAGAATCCGTTCAATCACAAGTCAATAATTAAATTTAAGTATCTCTTGTACCAAATACCTAAGTTAGATTGCCATATAGTGTAGCTATTTATACGTATTGTAAAAATGCAATCATACGGTTCTTTTTATATATATTTTCTTCGTATACCTAGATATAGGGTATAATGTAAATACATTTTCGATTCATTGCCTCCTTTCAAGCTGTGTCTACATGGTAATGCCTAACTTAGATATTTGACGCCGGAGGTCGCTTTATTAATAACGACTGTCAGTAACATTGATAAAGATATCGTCTATGTTTTTTTTTTTAATTTTGCTTTTCTTTCAGCGGATGCGGACAGCGCGGCCGAAGGCGGCGGCTCGCCGACGCCGGGCATGTCCGACACGCTGACCTGCGGCGCGTGTCGGCGCGCCTTCGCGCTCGCCGACATCGTGCGGTTCATCCAGCACAAGATCTCGTCGTGCGACAAGGATCTCACGTCCTACCACTGTTACAGTGCGGGTCAGTTTACTTTGTCACACTGTAGTTGCAGTGATATTGATGACGTTGCATTTGCCATAACCTTTCTTATGCGCTGATTCTGTAGCCATAAAAATACATATTGAACGCACATCACGACGCTAAAATCAATCCCTAAAAAGGTATATACGTAAAAAATATACTACTCTAATTGTGACTTCTAGTGTGTACTAATTACACCGTAGTTATTAATTTTAAAGCAGTTTGTATTTACAGCTCATCAGTGAAATTAATTAACCTGAAACATTTGACAATATTATCTGATGATGTATCCTTAGACTTCGGTTGTGGGGTTATGGTAGAGCGTTATGTCAATTCCTTTCTTAAATATCTGTCTTCATCGTAGGTCCTAACTCTGACCCTGAAGACGGGTCCCGACCCGGTCAGGTGTCAAGCGCGAACGCGAGCGGACGGCGGCCATCGCTGCTAACAGCGCGAAGACCGCCCAGCAGCAGAGTCCATACACCACCGATGGCTAGCCCTTCCATCGCTCCTCCTGATCTTATTGAAGATGGAGGTGCTTCTAGCACGCCAAAGCGGTTATTAGATGGTAAGTCGTCTCCAAATCTCTAAGATCGGCGGAAGCCTCTTAGGGGCTCTCAAAAAATATACCTCCTTGATTCCAAATTCTATTGGTAAACCTCAATCACTATCCCATATGGACTTGTTTTTGAACATGTTATTTTGTATGCACTATCACTTTAATAAACATAAACAAAATTGTTACCAACAGAAGCTGACGCTGGAGTATCAACACCAAAGCGGAGGGCATCAACATCACCAATGCCATCAAGTTCCCCTGATGAAGACATTAAACCTAAGATCAAACAAGAGCATATGGACACTTCAGCCTCGCCAGATGATCAAAAGAAATCTAGGACTGAAGTAGCTGACGCTGAATCTAATACCATGCACAGTGGTAAGTACAAATAATGTTATTATCCTTGTAAGTATATTATAAGTTTTGGTGTTGAAGGCCTTTCTCTAGGCGTTTGTTCTTAAAAATCAAGGATACCTGCACAACAATATTACTGTGTGACATTTAGCAAATAATTGTTCTTTCTTTTAAAGTTATTCGATTTCTTTGTTCCCAATCTTTTCTCCTGATTCTTTCATTTCAAATAATACCCTATACGGAGATGACGCATATCTTCTAGCCAAATATATCTCCAAATAGACACGTGCGACTGACAAATTCCCTATTATTTAGAAACTTCACGTCATCGCCGTTTGGTCATGTTTAGTTTATAAATGATTTTGACGGTTTGTGTCAAAGGATTCGGCCGCTGAAGACAATTTTATCGTGTCTTTTGTCGTCTGCGAGATGTTGCACAATAACAATGTTAGTCCGTGGAATGCTGATGTCATCGTCTGTCCATATATTTCCGTCTGTAGGATATCTCGTCACTTTAGCTGCTCATTGATGCAAAGGGTGCTTTCATTTTGACCGAACGTGTACCTGAATTTATTTTTTCATACTAATAATACATGGTAACATAAATAGCAAATGCAAAAAAAAAAACGATTTTATATAATTTTGTCAAATAGTCATGTCAGAAAAAACATAATTATATTAATAACATAAAAACAACATGGCATTTTGGCTCTGGTAAACCTTCTTCTAACCAAGTTTTAAGCGAAAACGCAACTGGTTTAAAATATTTACTATTATATTTAAAACTTCTCTAAAAAATCAACCATCCTTTAAGCCATGGTTAATAGAAATAAACGTCTAAAATCACGAACATCTGTATAAGCGAGCAATCTTGCGGGGGTGGTTCGGAAAATAATCTAAAAGCCGAGCGTAACCCTTTGTGGGAGCAGATGTGCCGTCATTTGACACTTTTGTATTAAACCGTTGCACAACAAAAGCTTTCTTAAACCCGAATTTGTGCAACGTACAACATTCTCTACCCGCATTACCTCGCTTTGTAGATTTAGAAGTTTGGCGCTAACTGAAACCAGACAATTCTCATTTTGAGACCAGCAAAGGTTATTATGAAAAAGTTATTAAAATTCCGTCATAAAAACTCGGGCAAAATAGTGCTGCAACGTAATACGATTGCGCTATCATCGAAATGTCAATTGCAGGTTTGACTCGACACCAGTTGTTTCGGCTTATTGCGTTTATCCTAAACCTTAATATAACCCCTTCGAGTGAGCTGTCACACCAACCGTGCTCAATAAAGCATGAGGGCTCCGTTATAATAAAATATCACATTAAATTGATAACCAGAAACAAAAGACTTCAATCCATAAATCTACAGAACATTAAAACCGCATTCAAATGGATCCGTATTGTCAAAACAAGGACATAATTCTAATGGTGACAGTAAGTCGTGACCTCGTGCCAACTTAAAAAAGTGAATATAAATTTAATTGTATTATATTGTACATATTAATTAACCCCATCGCTGTATGAACAGATAAAGGAAAGGTTTCGGAAGAAAAAAATATTTGCATGAGCACACGATTGACGTGCGTTCATTGTTATCTTGCGCCTTTTGTGATGACCCTTATGTTAACCATGACGACGAGCTGAATACTCAAAACCAGTTCTGGCATTTTAAACTCTTATTGTAATTTGTTTAGAGTTTAATATCGATTGACAACAAGATGGCCTTAATGACATTTCATAAACAGTCGACTGATATTATAATTGTCAAAGATGCTACTGAGGTCTATTGTTAGGCGGCCTTTTATAATTTTTTCAAAGATAAAAAAATGTTTGGCGTGTTCCTGACACGCGGTACATGCTCATGTGCTGCCGTGACCTATGGAACTTCTTTGAGCGTGACACAATGGTCGGGGATATTTTTAGTTTTTGTACAGACGGGAAGGTGGCTAAGTGGCGGGTTTAAAATAAGTGGGTTTTAATTTTAGATGTGACGTCGCCATGTAAAGGTGAGGGGAAGATTGTCTCGTGCCTATCGCATGTCCTTTGAATAAATTCCTAGTTAAATTTAGAACAAACCGATATTCGATTTCGTGTCAATGAATATTTCTTTAAGAATTTAATGTATAAAGATTTCCATATTTAACAAAGTGTACGACATATGGATACTGTGTCCACAAGGTCTGCCACAGTCATTACCATCACAAAACCGAGAACCGATGGCCGTCACTTATTTGTATCAAAACAAATATTGCCTCAAGTGTACGGCGGGTCCAGTATTTGGTATCCTTTGTTTGGCTTACAAATTAATGAAGGATTGTCGGGCTGTATAGGTGTTTCGTATTCAAATTACTTATTTCGTCGATTCAATTGGGTGAAGGGATAAAATTGTTAGTCCAATGTCATGTTTTTACGCATTGGTTTTGTTTTTTCCAAGTAGTTGCATGTCGAGTCCATCGCCTGCGGGGTCAGTCGTATTGCAGTGCAATGACAATTATGCGGTCTGGACAGTTGTAGCCGCGTCGGTTCCGCGGCGCCCCTGCCGCGGATGAAATTATCCTTTTAAACGTGAGCGTGCACGCTCTACCGCATCGCAATGCTCGATCCGATATGACTTAACAATGATACGCTTTTTACTTCTCCACTCATGCAAAATAAACGTCGTCGTCCCAAACCCGCGGGTTAAAAGTTTGACCAATTATCTACGCATTCATAGATTCTGATAATTTCTTCCGACAAGCGATCGCCCCCGTAAATGATTCCTCGATTACGTCCCGTTCAAGATATTTCCATATCAAGACATGTTTTCTTAAGGGTCGGCCACAAAAGGGCCATCTTTGCGCCCAATCTTTAATCCTATCTTGGGACTCGGGACCTTTGCGGGTGAATTTAAATTTCTTTAGAAATATCGTCCTTATTATGTACGTGCGGGCTCCATTCCTCGTGGCGTTCGTGGGCGAGATAACGTAAGTTAAGTCCGAGAGGAGATTGTTGTGAAAAAACTACCGCTAACTTTGGCGAGATCCGATCTATGGACCAGAGTACATTGAAATTTGATCTTTAAGATCTGCAACTCTAAACGTCATTTGGCCTGAGATGGTTCGGATTAGTATAGCCTTATTTTGTATATGAGGTGATAAGTCTTTATGAGGGGTCAACCTTTTCTATAGTGGAGCTCACCCTTTTAGTGAAAAGAGTCCGTTGATAGCTGATTTAGGAATGGCGATAATGCATTCAGTGTGTGTAAATATATCATAGATTTTCTGTGATAGATTGCCCCGGGTACGCAACGGGTAGAGATGGGCTATCTATATTTTCTGACAAGCTTTTCATAGAATAGTATGGCTTAATTTATCTGCGGTCCCCTAGGTCAGGAATCTAAAGGATTGTTGTGTCGGTTGCATTGGACGGGTCGCGGCGAATAGCTCCCATGGTTGCTTTGTGTACTGCAGTGACCGGTGGGGAATTTGTTAATTAAAAGTGAATTTGATTGGCAAAGCGATTGATGTTTTTTAACTTATAGATAGATAGATTTGTTGTACATTTCAAGGGGTATTTTTTTACCGTATTACAATGTTTGTTAGGGTCTAAGGAAAACATGTCGGTACGTAGCTGTTTTATTACCAAATCGTAGGATTCAGCTACATGTGGTAGTCACATTTACTATGTAAATGGCGCTTCCACTGCAAATTGAAGATTAATATTTCCTACAAAGTACCGATATCAAATCTTCTCCACGTACTCTTCTCTTCTCAAAATCAATTTTACAACGTCCACTTATCCCCCGATTTTATTGTTTCCCTCGCATTTTTTGTAATATGTGGTAATGGGTGTGTCACACGTGTGGCGTTATTACGAGTTTAAAATAGCCGCCACATGTGTTAAGTTAGGGCCAATTTTGGGCGATAACGTTTTGTACTATGATGTCTACAGGATCAATGAGTTTTCTAAATTTAAGCTAGTTCACAAATTTTGGAAAATACGTTTCATGATTTGAAAATAAGTATGTTTACGATAATATCTTAAGAATTTCATCTACCTTTAGTTCAAAAATATATAATTTTATGTTTATCTAACGTACATACCTACAGCAAACAAAAACATAAAAGGCGACACATCTAAACATATATGCACCACCAATGGTTTTTTTTTTATTTGCCGTCTAGAGGTCAGTTTGACAACTGACACCTGACATATTGTTTTCAAATCTTACGTTTTCTCATGTTCAAAGTCACATTCAGTGTCATTGTCTATGTAGGCAGATATTTGATTGCCTTTAACGCGGGAAAGTAAGTTATTAAAAAAGATGGCGCCGCCCGCTTCGCCCATTTTGCCTTGATTTCTGTAAACTATCACATTTCACAAATTGTACGCACCCTCCACGATTGGTTACGCCTGTGTGCCGAGCCGTGATATTGGTGTCAGTTTTAATAATTTTCCCCAACATTTTGTCTTGGTTTAAATTATAATAGCGTAAAGGAAGACTACAGGAGCTACTCGTAGATATAAATGCAAGCATTATTTGTATTTTTGTTTTCAGTAGAGAACAATTTTTTTAAGTCCCTAACATAATTCTAAGAACAATTTATAAGAATACAGACTTTTTAACAATATTTTTGTGCGTCTTCATTTTCGAAGGTTTCACAAGTTTATCTGGTAGCGTTGTATATGTCGGCGGCTGATCATAAAATCAGGCAGATCATGAAATTACTAGGCATATCGTGAATTATGAAAATTATCATCTCGCTCCCTGAGTCAATGGAGCCCCGCGTAGCGGTGCTTCTACATCTAGGAAGTTTGCCCTTCGGACATCTGAAGCAATCTGACGAACCTATTTTACCTATCTATTGGTTTAATGTGACTATACCGTCAAAACATCACACAGGAACATTACGATCAGCCTGATTTTACGACCGGTCGCGGTAGAATAATATAATCACATATATCAATGTCATGTAGGTATTTAAACGAACATATAGATAATCAATTTGACTCTTGTTTCTTCACCAACACTTTTTGTACACTCTGAAAACAACTGAACCATGTTTTCAAAGTCTAGGGGTCACTTTTTGTACCCACATTACAAAACACTTGTATTCATATACCTACTGACGACGGTCAAATCAGTCATTCCTCGTAAATTCAATTACAGTTGCGTACTTACGACCCAGACGCTTGTTAAATATTGGCGAGTTTTATGAGTCAGTAAAATAAGTTATATGTTATCCTATTATGTACGAAATACGTTTGCTGAGATAATTGATGTAAATATTTTTTATATGTTACGGAAAAGCTGGGAAACAGATTTAGATACTAACTTGACGAACAATTTTTTTTATAATCTGGATTAGCATAAGGGTACTCGTACTTCAATTACGGTAATCATCACGTCGAAAGGGGGTTAAGCATTAGTAATACCAACTAAGAGAGAGAGTATCAGACAGTTACCAGCGTAAGATACTGATGTGCCAACTGACATTTTCCAAACTTACAAAATATCCTATATAAAAAGTTATAAAATTCTTACTTCTATTATATTACTAAAATAATGATTGAAAGAAGGCTAACAAAGAGAGTGTATTAGGGAGAAGTAGAAGAGGGAGCTGGGAGGAGTAGACCTCGGCGGACCTCCTTAGATCAAATCGGGGAAATCCTGAAGCTTAGGCCAGGTCAACAGCCCTAACCTGCGAGCGTGTATGGTATGAGGTTGAAGAAAGTTTTGAAAGTGAAGGAAGCGAAAGAGGTATGCCAGGAACGTAGCAAGTGGAAATTTGTCGTCTCTGCCTATCCCTCCGGGAAATAGGCGTGATTTTTAATGCATGTATTATATTAAAATTAAATAAAAATCTTTTTTCCAATGCCATTCGATAACCTTTCCAATATTTTGTAAAGTGTCCACATTTCTACGTAAAAGCCACACGGAAGAAGTCACGTAAGGAGTGTAGTGCTCAAATAAATGCTAATTTCTGGCAATTGTCCTCTAAAAACAAAACAAAGAATCTCTCAAAGAGAGTCACTGTTATTTGATTTGTCTTTATGAAGACTGACTGACAATAGAATCTACATAAAACGATTTTACTCAACTTTCATTCTTAATATAAAAACACAATATAAATTAAAACTAAAATATTACTAAATTAAATCTAAAATAAAACTAAAATAAATCTAAAAATGGCCCCTGCGGCATAGTACCGAAGACGCTGGCAGCATTTCCTCGCTGGATCGTTAGACTGATGCGTTGAGCGAGGAAGCTGCCAGCTCTTTGATCTCCTGTGGCGTCTCTGAGTCTCTTAGACAGATCTTTGAAGAGACTCAGAGCGCCAGGGCCCCACGGACCAAGGACAATATTTTAACCTTTCCATTGATGCACGTGGTTACATCATACAAACATGTATTTTTTGGCTATTTAATATGACAAGAAGTTGTAGGTATTGTATTTATTTCTATAACTTTTAAAACATATACGTACATCTCTTTTAACTGTGTAGTGCTGAAGTGTGTGATATGTTAATATGTACTCATTTTGTTTGAAATTTTAATATTTTTCAGAAATGTTAATAGAAGATATGCTAGCAAGAGCAATTTGGAACCATTTTTCATTAATGAAAATATATTTTTTTACTTTAACAAAACTACCGTAGATAAGTACAACCTATTGGGTACATACAAAACTAAAACAAAAATTAAGCACAAGCTTCGATTTCACAAGGCAATCGCTGATTACAGCATTGTAAGGCTGAAGGCAGTGGGGGTGAAATTTTTAAACACCACCCGTCTGGACCCCCTACCCCCTAGGGGGGTCCACCGTATCCTCTATTTTGCTCCGTGGACAGTAGGTTTTATAGACGCGGTCTAGGTAGAGTAGGTATAGATTCGGGTGTATAACTTGAGAGACGCTCAGTTGCGAATTACGCTTGTGTGTAATAATCACAACACCAATACTTATGCACTGTACTTAAACAGTACAGTGCATATTCTTAGTGCATTTTATATAATGAACTATTTTTGTCTCAAATTGTTCAGTTGTGGACCGAGATTGCAATTGATTTAAATCGGCTTTTAGGCCGTGTAAAAAAAAAGTTATAGTAAATAATATTTTAGTTCATTTAACGTGTTCTAGTTTAGTAAGTTACGATACAAATGCGAAAGGCTTACCTATTCCCATATGTATCGACAGCGTTTTACAGTACATGTGGACCTTATATAATTTTCGACATAGTTACGTAATGTACCCTGCCTACGAAGCTGATGGTCCCGGGTTCAAATCCTGGTAAGGGCATTTATTCGTGTGATGAGCATGGATATTTGTTCCTGAGTCATGGGTGTTTTCTATGTATTTAAGTATTTATAAATATTTATATATTATATATATCGTTGTCTAAGTACCCGCAACACAAGCCTTATTGAGCTTACTGTGGGACTTAGTCAATTTGTGTAATAATGTCGTATAATATTTATTTATTTATTTATTTAATGTGCTGATAATCGCACTAGTGCGGTAAAGTAGCAACATATGTACACAAATAAAATAATGATTTAATTCAGTACTTACTTGATTACTTAGCGCTATGTTGTAAAAGTATTGCAAATTTTAAGCTAGTTTAAAATACGTTGCGGACTTAATTCCTTACTGTATTCTGTACTAGAATGCAACCATTGATGAATATAAGTCGTAGTTAACGCTAAACGGGTAAATAAAGTTTTAAAACGAAGGTTAAAACAATTTCCCAGTGCCACGTCTTCAACAGTTTCAGTTTAGAATGTGTGTTTGAAAATTTGAAAAGTCGAGCCTAAAACGCTGTACCGGAGAACTACCCTCGGCCGGAAGCCGGCGCGCAGCATCCGGCGCCGCCGACAGTTGTTCGCACCCCAGGCCTTCCATTCCCTTTAATTACGGGAACGAGGAGATTCGAGCTGTCAAGCCAACTATTGTAACGTGAACTCTGTACCCGTAACAACCGTGTAACATCACAGATTGCATTTATAATGGATCGCCTAAACGATCAACTCGGCATGCGATTGTAGTAACATCCCCAGCGCCTTGCGCGGACACCGCGAGGAACTACAAACTACTAAACTCTTAAGATAGTGATGTGCAAGCTACTATGTCACTTTGAATTGAGTTTTGTTCGGAAAATCGTAGTAATTTGCGAATATATAATACAAAAGACTAACTTTTTTTCTATATTCATTGATAAGAATTCAAATTTATTAGGTAACTATTTTAAACCAGACGTATACTCTATAAAAACGCTTTACGGCTCAGTCCAATCCGTAGGAAAAATGACTGAATGAATTTTTATTTTTTTGAATTATTTTAATCATAGTCATAGACGTCATAGTCATTTATTTAAAATAGTTTAAATATTATATACACGTCAAGTCATTTTGGCATTATTAGGTAACAATTTCAGTCATGATAACAATTTAAAAGAGGAACAACCAATCGCGCAGCATTAAAACCGCAAATTCACATTTCGTATCTTTCGAAATAAGAACGCGACCATCGACTTGTTATGCGGCGGATGTCCGTCGCGCCGCTGCGCTGAATGACCGTCCCCCTCCACCCACCCGGTTATAACCCGAATGGTGCAAATTGTGACCCATAACAGTTGCTGGCTGGTTGGGAAAATTTGAATTTTGAATTTCGAATGTCGTATATACTTTGTTAGAACTTCGATTTACATTATGAATATGATATGTTTAGTTTTATTATTTTGGATGTACATTGACTAAAACTATAATAATTTTAAAATTTACGTCATGAATCATGCTAGATAGCAGAGATAGTTATAAAATGAAGTAGTTAGTTCTCACCAGAACAATTCATAAGTACTGCATAAAAAGCCGAGGTTTTTAAGAAATATTAACACATTCAACGCTGAGCTACGGTCGTAGCGCTACGTCGTAGTCGATAACATGGATTTCCCGGTGTTTAGCAGAAATGCTTCATAGAGGCAAAACGATAACATGTTGTGATTAGAGCTGAATGGTAATTCGTAACTTTGGAAGTACTCTCCAATTTTTTTAAAATGGTGGTAAATATTTCAAACTTACTGTTGGAGCAGTTAGTAAGCCTAAATATTTTACTCCTGATTCAGATATACACATACAAAGTAGCCTATGATAAGGAATGGAATCTGATAAAGAATTACATCAGTCCATGACTTGCGAATATCTGTCACAGATTAATAATCCTGATAGGTACATATATGTATACCTAAATACCAAACCGCTTTAAAACTTAATCAGTAAAATCTATTCACATTCAACCTAAATTAAATAATATGACAGCTAATGCCCGTGATTGACCACCCACACTAGTCCATAATAATATCAAGATTCAATCGTATCAATTATCTATACCTATCACTATTAAATCGTCTTATACAGGCCGTGCTCAATATTTACTCGTAGATATTGTGATATATTTTCTACATTTTTTTAATGTACCGTAATATGTAACAAATAAATAATCATCACAATATTTCTATAAATTCTTCATAAATATATAGGATATTCTTCTTCTTTAAATAGTGACTTATTTAAAATTAATGGTGATTTCGCCAATATCAAAAGTGTGTTCATACGACGACAACATGACGTTATCCGGCAATTACTTTGCGTAAAATTATAAATGAACTTTACAAATAACCGCGATGGATTGCTGGGTGTTAAGTAAAGGATGGTTAACGCTTTTAGAGACTAATTCTTCATTAGTGGCACACTTCCACGTTAGTTTACTGCATAATAAACAAAAAAAATATTCTCGAGAAGATTTCGGCATTTTGAAGTTCAACCGGAAATCATTTTGACACCTGTTCGTGTCATCCACGATGACGCGCAGTTTTGTCAAATCTAACCTTTAATAAGATGACAATATGAGTTAAGCATGTGTCGTCGTGAATGACACGATCCATGATAGGTAAACTTTAGTCTAATTAAGTAGTCGATATATGTCAAATCGCGTGGACGACTAACTAGTTCATAAGGAATTATGAATGCTAAGTTGTTAAAATATACGATAATACGCAAAAATCCTTTTCAAATCATAAACAAATTACAAGCCAACTATAAAAACTAAAACGTCCTGTAAAAGTACGGTCAGGCGAAAAGATCTTATCAAACAATCGATTTAAATTACGACTCGGGCTGTAATCGGTGTAATCCGGCATCGATCGCTGTAAGCCGGGACCGCTACTAAGTTCGTTGTTGACCGTACTTACGACACACGCCTAAAGTGACAAGTACTGGTAGAAGACGCATATTAGTATTTAATAATAAAAATCTGAAATGTATTTTGTTCACTTACGGCCCGATTCGAACTATAAGATACGTCAAACATTACGTTTCTTCAAACAAAAACGTCACTTTTGACACTGACATATCCGACCTATATCGCATCTAGTCCTAATATTTGACGTATCTTAAAGCTCGAATCGGATCGTTATTTTTATTACGAGTAATATGTCTTAAACATACAGTGTTACCCCCTTAATCATAAACGTTTACTAAAGTTGACAAGCCGCTAATAATCATTTGTCCCTTTCCGACGGTATGATGGAAAGGGACAAACGATTATTAGCGGCTTGTCAACTTTTAGTAGACGTTTATGAATAAGAGGGGTTAATAAATATAATATTCTTATATACTTACATAAAAATAAAGCTTCAGAAATCCTTTTTTGCTAACGCACAAGATAAATAGCACAGTTAATAACTCCTTCATATTTTAAACAAAGTTTTTAGAATATGTAGTGTATTTGATACATAGGATAAACAATGACTGTGCTGTGTTGTAAAACTAAACAAACTGAGGTATGCTAACCCTGTAGATAAAAAAAAAATTGATTTAAACATTATTCAAAAGAAAAATGCAATCGAATTGACGGGAAATGAAAAGTCGCGGAAATGAGAATTTATTCTGCTTTTTCTGCAGTCGCTACCTTGATGACCAGACACAATGAACAATGCTATTAAAGGTCATAATATTTATGAGTTGTGTTTCTATGAACGGTAAAATTTTAATAAATACCTTCTTATAGATTTTTCTACGTGTATTTTCTCGCACTTGAAATATACCACATATTTCATTGTTACAAATATTAATAAATAGTGTAAATGGTGACAATATATATTAATACCAACAACTACCGATACATAGCGATGATCACTTTTTTCATCCGGGTTAAAAAATATTATTAAAAAATGAAGAAATGTCATGTTATATTTGGCATGAAGGCTGCCTTAAACACAATATTTTTCTCAAGCGCTCTAAAGCGAAACAAACTTAACAAATTTATACATAACGCTTTTACCAAAAATAAATTCGAAGCATTCATTCAATGGTACAAGAAAATCTGGCCGGCACCAATTTGACCGTTACAATTCAATAAGCATCTTAACAGTCCGATGTTATCGCCGCGCCCACTAGTGCTGTTATCGATGAGAACTGGCACATCGATACAAAATTACGAATTTTATAAGTTACCACGCATTAGTCATCTAAAAGGGTTCTTTGATAAAGATTTTTTTAAGATAGTAAGTTTGTTTTAGCCCATTGTCCCTACTATTACACTATAAAATAAGTACAAGTACCTGACTTGTATATATGCATGTGTATTTAAGTATTATATTTCGCAAAAAATCTTTGCCGTAAAAATGAACAAACTGGAAGTCGGATTGTATAAAAACTTTGTCATTGGATTATATTTATTTCTAAAATCGCATTCTTGAAAGTAAAAACTTGTATAATATGTAGAATATAACGGAATATGTATATGTAATAGAATAGACAATATGTACGAGTGGAATATAGGTAAATTCTAACGCATAGTCCCTATGACTCAGTTTTACATCAACAGAAGTGTGTAGTTATTTTGCAAAGAAGCGAAATTTTCATTTTCGTTTAGGTAGTTGAACTTGGGGTAGGTATTGGTAAATCCATATAATGAAAACAAAAACAATACATATTTACCTAACAACTTATCATTAAATACGCATTACCTTTATTTGGTTACTTATTACTCATTTTCATCTAAACTGTGGTTAGATCGCTTTTAAAACTTGTACCTTATAAAACCTAATTTCAACTACCTTAGAAAACGTCGTTATAAAATAGGTTACATTTCGTCCCAACACTAGTTGTGAACGTTATTGTCTCCACAATAAAATGTGGCCCGCGCTCACAATGAGCAATCAAATTACTGTCAAAACTCCGCCTTGCACGGCCGGTGCTTGACCAAGCGTCCACTGCGTAATTTTTGAGCTTGAACATTAGGAACAATACATTATTTTTTACTTTTGTTTTGACTACTCGATACCAGCAGAATGAAATTAATCACTCATATCATTTGTTTTAATCCGTAACTCCATACATTAATCATAAGTGATATATTAAATGTCTAATAGTCTTACTTGTTGCGAATCATAAGATTTTTATTATCTGTAGGTGTTAGTTGTCTTTTGTTTTACTCAGAATATAATCCTAAGCAAACATACAAACTGTTAACAGATAACCTACAAGTAAAGACTAGTAGGAAGTGATACACAGTAATCGATCTTTTTAGTCTTATTCTATAAGTTCTAAGTACCTGATATAGACATGTGATTGATGATTTGACTACTTTCTTATGTTTCCCTCGTTTACCTACATAAACTAAATAAAATAAAAGTAGTAAGTTTTCTCTTAAACTTATCACGGGTTATCCAAACCAAAGACTGCATAAGTCACAATCTCTAGACACATATGAAATATGAAAATTAAACACTTAGGCGTTTTATTTTTCTCATCCGGGATAATGTTACATAGATTTCAATATCAACACTGGGCCGGTACGTGATCCCCGCCCCGTATATTTCATAAGATTTTAGAGGTGCATGAATCTTGCGGGACACGGAGGAGCGATCATTCACGGCCGCCGACGTACCCGGCCCTCGGACCTTCTGATTAGCATGCGCGCCACGCACACTCCCTAGGCCCAACACTACGATATGTGAGAGCTATTACTAGACACTTTGCCCGTGTTAATATTGCTGTAAATCTTCTATTGGTAACCTTTCCCTTAAGAGATTAGTTTTCACATTTTTGAAGTTTGTTTTCTTTGCCCACAGAGCCAAGCAACTACGTGTGCTCCACTTGCAAGGCGCGCGTGCATTCGGCGTGGAGGCTGCTGCAGCACGTGCAGCATGTCCATGGAGTCAAGATATACGTGGATAGTGCTCCACAGCAACAGCTTAATAAGCAGAACCATTCCTCGTCGAGCACGTCTTCTTCAAGCTCAGGGTGCTCATCAACTGGCGCGCCGCTCCCGCCACCGTCGCTTCGCCACCACCCGTTACTACCTCCTCCGGATATGCATTCGCCTTTCGGAGTCGGTGGTCTCTTAAGAATGCCACTCCCAGGAAGCTTACCACCGCTGGCTCATCCCTCAGTTCCTCCTGCGCCACTTTTCGCGCGACCAAACCATCATGACCATAGGTTTAGGATGGAGCAACTAGTATCAGAGCAATTTCGCCACCATGGGATAAATTTGGCTGCAGCCGCGGCAGCAGTAGCAGCCAACTCCCTCCCACCTCACCAACCGTTCCCGTCACCGGCAGACCGGCCACCCGTCATACCGACGTCGGTCTCCTCTCGGGACAGAGTACCTCCAGTATCACAACCACTATCACTTGAACCCCAGCTGGATTTTTACTCGCAGCGCTTGCGGCAACTGGCCGGTACGACCAGTCCAGGGGCGGCCACAGGCAATTCGAGCTCTCCTAGCCCCAGGAAGCATTCGCCGCCGTTCGCTTCCCCGTCGCCCTCCCGAGTCGGCCAGACTCCACCGGTGGGCGCCGGACCCGGGACGGTGGACGCGCCCCGCGACGCTTCGAGGCCCCATAGCTCGACGTCACCGGAGCGCCGCGCGGAACTGCCGATCGCGGACGCGCCTCCAGATCGCCCGTCTTCGACTCCGCCTGCAAAACGCAATAATGACGAGGCTGTACATTCCTGTGAGTTCTGCGGAAAGAAGTTCCGCTTCGAAAACAATTTAATGGTGCATCGCCGCACACATACCGGCGAAAAACCATACAAATGCAGTGAATGCGACGAAGCGTTTGAGAAAGTTTCCAAATTAAAAAGGCACATGAAAGTGCATAGGGGTACTGATGCCAATACGGAAGATGGAGAGTCCGGTGGTGACACCGGTGAGGATGACTCAGATGAAGATCTCGAAGACGAGGAGTTAGATGGTGAGGAAGAAGAGGAGAATGAGGATGGCGAGGACGTTGAGGAAGCTGAGGACTTAACTGTATCAAATAGCAGTGCTCCTTCCGCACCACCCCGAAAACAATCTCTTCCTCTACCCGCTCATCCCCCTTCCGCATCCGTTGTTGGTGAACTAATGGATAAATTCGGTTTATCAAACATTGCTCAATACAGTGAAGCTTTCAAACAGGCATTACAGGAATCGGGAAACTCGCTTAAATGGCAACTGGCAAAAGACCGTGACAATAACAATGGTCCTTCCAGCGATAAGCCAAACGGCATGCCTCCCACTGCTGCGTTACGGCTAAAAGAAGAATTCGCAAAGATGCCGCCACAACCACACCCTTTGTTTAATCCTTTTGAAAATCCCTTCGAAGCTTCCAAGCGGATGAAGTTAGATATGGACAGAGGTGAAGGTTGGTGGCTGCCAACGTTACACGCGCAACGACCACCTGAAAATATTTTTGATGGCCTCAAAAACACTAGTAACGGTCTCTTACAAAACCCTCTCTTGAAGTCAAAAGACGGACGTCGAAATGACACTTGCGAATACTGTGGGAAGGTATTTAAGAATTGCTCAAATCTCACAGTCCACAGGCGATCTCATACCGGCGAAAAGCCCTACAAGTGTGAATTATGTTCATATGCGTGCGCTCAGAGTTCCAAGTTGACCAGGCACATGAAGACGCATGGTCGTTTGGGAAAGGACGTGTACCGCTGCCGGTTTTGTGAGATGCCCTTCTCAGTGCCGTCAACACTCGAGAAGCACATGCGTAAGTGCGTCGTGAATCAAAGTAACGGTGCACCGTTAGCATTGTCCGACGACTCGAACGCGTGTCGAGAAGAGGCCTCGTGACTCTACCCGTGGGGCGGTCTCCGCCTACCGCCGCCTGCGCCACCCAGCCAGATCTTTTAGGCCTAAAATCGTTGCGTTTCTTACCGCTTGAATCACACTAACGTTCTAGTCTTAAGAATTGAATTGGTTGGCGAATGATTGCAATATTAGCCCGAGAGCTTCCGCACCGAAGGGCATTAATTTTATTTATATCTTAAGTGACATATCGGATAGGCCTGAGCTGAACCAGTGTTGAGCAGTTCCCGTTGCATTGTTGATGTTAGTTTGCGAATTATGTTTTTATTTTGAGGCTGTACTGTTCATTTTCAATGATCTTTAAATGTTACATTCGATTGATCTTTGTTTGACATGTTTTAATTTATAGAAAATGTGGAAACCAATGCCAAAGTTAAGCTATGTTGATTTAATGTATGGTTTAGTTGTAAGCTGTATAGTGTCAATTATGAATAGATTTTTCCAGTATTTTCTTAGGATCTTCATAGTTCGGTGTAGCATGTACGTGTTTGGCAGTAAGTTGTTTGGTATTTTTCGGGTTTACTGTACAATAATAAGCAAATGTTTCCTATCTTAGTTAAGACCTTGTAAATATTAGATTTAAGTATGATATGTAAATCGAGTACCTATTGATGTTCATATTTATAGAAGACAAGATGTTTCGGAAATTATAGAAAATAAATAAACGAAATTTGGAAAATACGGTGAGTTTCCTGTAATCGATATTTTAAGTATTGTAGAAAGCAAAATTGGAATCGATTTTAAGTGTACGTGTTATAGTAACTGCGTATTTCTAAATTTAATTAGTGTTTAAATTAATCAAAATGAATCTATGGGAGAAGCATTAGACCTTAGTTTCATGTTCGAGTCGTGCCGACGAGAGCTACTTTCTTTGTTAAGACTGAAAAAATAATTCCAGTTTTGTTTTTAAAGACGATTTCGTGATTTATGGAACCTTTCACTCGTACCTAAATTAGTCCAAGTGTGAAATCTTTCAGTATACGTACTTAATGTAAATTATGATAGAATTTATATTAGATAAATATGTAAGGAAATTATAGAAGAGTTTTGTCTCCAGTCGTGATGTCTAAGGTATTCAAATTGCTTAAGGCCTCTTCAGTCCACTTGGTTTGATGTTTTTTATCTTATTTGTTAAGATTAATTCGAAGGAAACCTTGTCTGGACAGGTCTTAGGCAAGCAATTCCGTTTTCTCTTAAATTCAGTCAAATTGTCATTTCTATCACTTAGATACCCTGTTAGAATAACTCTTCGCATTTCCTGATGTTAATCTTCATAAAAAATATTTTATTAAGTCAGTCAATAAAGCTTTTATGTAGCGAAATCATTATGTTTTCAAATAAAGCTTTATTTACTGATTATAATTATGTCATACACTGCTTGCTCAATATTTTACTTATCACATAGGTATTTGGAGCGTCTATTGTTTCGTTATTTGAAACCGTCAAGTTTTCAATACATACCAGTTAAAACCCGGAAAAATTGACGGTTTTAAAAAAAATACAATTCAAAATCGATTGGATGTTTGCATAATGTAATAAATACCACTGTATTGAATTTCCTTGATATGAATGACATACGGAGACAAAATAGTAAAACAAAAAACACTAAGACAAATTTTATTGTGTAACGACGTGAAATATGAACTGTTTTTATTATATTTCATTTTTATTATTTTTATTTCAATAAATATCCACGATTTGTTAATCAAATTCTATGTTTCCATTTAACCCCTCTATGACGCCTCAGAATGATTATTTCTCAGAACCGAGATCTATCCAATCACGTTTTGTTTCTTTTCAAATAAGTACTTAGGCAATGATCTCTCAAAGACTTTCTACTATATCGGTACTTTATAGTTTAAAAGTGTTTTTTATTATATCAGGTTCGAATCCTGGTAAGGACATTTATTTGTCTGTTTATCACGAAAATTTGTTCCTGAGTTACGAATGCTATGTATGTATCTAAGTATCTACTTATAAAAGTATATATTACTCATACATGTAATTATCATCGCCTATTACCCATAGTACAAGCTTTGCTTAGTTTGGAGCTAGGTCACCTGTCAAACTCGAAAGTTGTCACTCAAACGCCACGATACCGAAATGTTAAAACTGAAATTGAACTTCATGCATATGAACGTAACGTCTATGTTGATCTGTGGTCCGTGACGGATTAATCCGTCGTTGGCGTTGGACCTGCGGTTCGGATATATACGTCGTTAGCGTCGAAAAGGTTATATTACAGAACATATTAGTGCGAGAAGTAGCATATTATGTTACTGTGTCGAACATTTAAAGGGCCATATGTACTGTAAAACGTTGTACGATACATGTGCGAATAGGTAATTCGCAACTCGTGTCGATTTAAAACACTCCCTTCGGTCGTGTTTTAATTTATCGCCACTCGTTTCGAATTTCCTATTTTTCTCACTTGTATCGTAATGTACTATTTTACAACACGAGTACCTAAAGGCCAGAAAGTAGAACTTTTCAAAACACTGCGTAAAAGTAAAATATATCCTTTAAAAATCATAAAACATTTGTAGAATAAACATACCTACATGTATGAACAGATTTTCACTTCGATAAAAAAAGCTGTCACTGTTGTTCTAAAAGCATAGCGTAGGTATCTAAGCTAAGCCGCAAGGCATGCGATACGATTTTCAAGCCTAGATTATCGAAAGGCGACGATATTATACGAAGATAGGCGGCGATGTATATTTTTTGATTGCTGTTAGGGTTAAAATATGTAATATATTTAAATTAGAGCATATTCCTGGCGGTCGATCTGGCTTTGGTATACTCAGAAGGCCGGTAATGATGCAGTATTATTATGATATCGAGTTGATTCTGATGATGGATATCGAAGGTACAGAAGGGGAAGCTACAGAAGGGGCACTATAGGACCTAGGTGATAAAACAAAGGAAAGTCAGAACAAGTCTACTAAATATCGTCTTAACGCAATTTAAAATATATAGTGTGTAAATTCAATACGGGCAAAACTTAAAACGGTGGTTAGCATAGAACCTAAGAAGTATACTGAGACTATTGCTCAAAAATAGTATAAAAATACTATCCATACAAAATAATTCAGCCAATGTAAATCAAAACACAAGTTACGAGATAAAAGCTTTTTATAGTAAATGTCAACGCTTGTTGGCAGTTACAATAAAAAGCTCGTATCTCGTTATGTCTTGCAATGTTTGCAATACATTGCTGCTCGGTAAATGTTCAAATAGTAATTACTATTTAAAAAAAAACTTGAATGAAGAAGTTTGATTACGCAGTAAATTCTATGTCTGGTTTGATTTATTGCTTACTCTATAGTCGTAGCTATAAATTCAGTTACAAACGCATTAAATTATTATCCATAGTGTTTATGGTCTATGAATTAAGTGAAAAAAAATAGGTAAGTTTTTTAATCCCTACTAATATTTTAAATGTGAAAGTAACTTTGTATGTTTGTCTGTCAGTCTTTACCTCTTCTTACAAAAACAACTGAATTTAGATGAAATTTGTTATGGGCATAGTTTGAGGACCAAGGAAGGATATAGGATAGTTTTAATCCATCATCATCATCATTCCACGGAGAAGAAGTCGCGGGAAGAAGCTAGTATGAAATGGCCGCTTCCATACAAACGTAATCCCCATTTTCCTCTCTGGATATTGACATTATGGAAAATATTTTTACATAATTAAATGTATATTATTTGACGACCGGTTTGGCCTAGTGGATAGTGACCCTGCCTACGAAGCTGATGGACCCGGGTTCAAATCCTGGTAAGGGCATTTATTCGTGTGATGAGCACGGATATTTGTTCCTGAGTCATGGGTGTTTTCTATGTATTTAAGTATTTATAAATATTTATATATTATATATATCGTTGTCTAAGTACCCTCAACACAAGCCTTATTGAGCTTACTGTGGGACTCAGTCAATTTGTGTAATAATGTCCTATAATATAATATAATAATATAAAAATATATTAAAAATAGCTATGCCCCTACATTTGACTATATTAGATTTTTTGATTATTGTAAAAATTTGGTGCGTCAAACAAATTTTATACAAACTTTTAAATGCTCCTAAATCTTATATTAATTAAAAATTCGAATAAAATCAAACGTAGGGGCATAGCTGTGGTAGATGCAACACATCATGTCAAATTTCCAATAATGTTAATATTCAGTCCAGAGAGGAAAATGAGGACTACCTTTGTATGAAAAGGTGATTTTGCACTTTCGTCTTAATGTACCATTTATTCATTCCTACTTAACTATCATTAGACATCGGCAGAAGTAGTCAAAGTGCAGCAAGACCATCATGATCATCACGTGTAAGTATTATGTTTTTGTGGGTAAGTTCCTACTCATAAAAATGTCACAAAACCTCATTTTTGAGAAAAAATTGTTTATTTTTCGTGAAAGCCACAGAGCAGAGTGGAATATGGTTCAAAAAATCTAGGTTCGTGTTTTCAGAAATAAAAATAGTTAATAGTTCGTATCATCCACGTTGACGTGCAAATTTGTCAAATCTAACCTTTATTAACATGATATTACGACTCAAGGCACGCGTCTTCGTGAATGACACGATCTATATCATCATCATACCGGTGCGTGTGGAGAAACCGTATGCTTGTTCAAATTAAAGAAATGCACAGGTAGAGTGAAGCGATGGTGGCCTAGCGTGCGACTTGCAATCTGGAGGTCGCGGGTTCAAACCCCGGCTCGTACCAATGAGTTTATAGGAACTTATGTACGAAATATCATTTGATATTTACCAGTCGCTTTTCGTTGCAGGAATACATCGTGAGGAAACCGGACTAACCCCAATAAAGCCTAGTTTACCCTCTGGGTCAGATGGCAGTAGCTGTAGTAAAAACTAGTGTCTACGCCAAATCTTGGGATTAGTTGTCAAGCGGACCCCAGGCTCCCATGACCCGTGGCAAAATCCCGGACAACGCGAGGAGGAAGAAGAAGAAAAAGAAGAAGGTGGAGCTAAGCTAATACCATAGAAGTTCTATTTTGCTAATCGATGGTAGATTTGAAAATCAAATTAAAAATAAGCAGTGCAATGCTGTTATATCACTAATTAAATAAAGGACTTAGGGCTTATTTTTATAATATATAGGGTGATTCCTGAAACGTGAGCAGGACCAACCATACACACTCGACAAATGCTAATGGCTCGTTCTCCAACGTATTTAAGTGATTAACTTTTTATTGACTAAAAGTGAATGCTATAGCATTAGAGGTTCTATTTTTCAAATCGCTGGTACATTCGAAAATCAAATTAAAAATGTGCAGTGCAGTGCTGTCATATCACTAATTAAAAGACTTTGGATTTGGATTATTTTTATAATATATAGAGTGATACATGAGATGTGAGCAAGACCAACCCTATACGCATTCGGTAAATGTCAAGGGCTCGTTTTCCAACGTATTTAAGTGATATACCTAACTACTCTTTTTCCGTTTTTTTAATTGTTTTTATTGATTTGACAAATGTTTAATACTCTACAATCATCGTCACCTTACAATACCTAATTAATAAAGTAGAAACCTAAAGAGGTTTAAAGAACCGTGGCAGCACTTTGATTATGAAAACAGTAAACTGTTACACTTGAGTGAGAAACGAGTTTTCGCGTGGATAAAGTAATGAGTATCGATATTTGACAGAAGTATTCCAATTGTAGGGTAGCTATCCATATCGTCAATAATTTAAAACTTTTTTTTTTCAACACAAAAAATAATAATGCGTAGGGTTGACTGCCCACGTCTTCTGAATCAACCTGTATTAAGAATCAGATTTTCCGAGATTAGGTCCTACCTCTTCAGGTAGGTGCATGCACCTATGATTTAGTGAGGCTACCAGTGGTTTTAAAATTTGGACCACAGAAGGTACCTAGTAATAAGAAACCCCCGGAAGCTTGCAATTGTAAAATAAACAAAAAATAATCAAATGCGTCAACACGGACAAACAGACGGACGGACATGACGAAACTATAAGGGTTCCGTTTTTACCATTTGTGCTATGGAACCCTAAAAAACTAAAGGTTGTTATTAATACAATCAAGTTAAACGCTTTCGCGAAATGGGACCTAGCTTTTCAGTTTGCATACAACTGTTGGACAGGGCCGGCAACGTGCACCCTTAAAGTTGGAGGCATCCATTGGCTACGGTGACCGCTTACCATCGGTAAGGCCGTTTTTTGATTCCACAAAAAATACAATGTAGGAAATCAAGGAGGGCTAATTCATAGTTACATTGTGATATCAACATGACAGGTAGGTACATATCTACAATCGGCCCGGAGTCTCGCTCGCGCCATAACATATGTTACATGAAGTAAGCGAAATGCACGCCCGAGTGGCATCATTTAGATATAATTTTGATATCTAATGGCCCGATTCGAAGAATCATTAAGACACGTTTAAGATCTTGGAAATGTCGAAATTTACGTTTATTTCGATTCCGCTGTGATCCCAATAAGATCTATTTAAGTACGATATTTCTAACGTCAAAGTGAAATTGGTTGCCCGAATCGAGCTGCTTCTGTCAATTATACGACATACAAACGATATCTGTACCCATAGTGTAAATTTTATCGACATCATAACGTGACGAACGCGTTTGCGTTAAGTCTCATTTTGTATAGGATTTTGAGTTTCCAAAACGTCCCGCTTGGCGCGCTCTTTCTAAATCCAATACAAAATGAGACTAAACGCAAACGCGTACGTCATGTTTCAAAATCGAATTTATTTACACTAGGGGTACTGAATGAGAACTTATCTAAACCAGAACTAAACGTTATCGTATTGCGTTCTTCGATACGCAAATGTTAATTTGAATTGGCCTCACGAGTATGTGTAGCAGTGCCACAACTTACAGGTATGTGTACCAGTAGGTACATCAAAATCAGTAGATTAGGATCAATCTTTCAATAATGTTATAAAACAACAAATTGTCGGAAAATTTATTCAAGTCATGTTGAATAATGTAAAAATACTCGTATGTGTTTATTAACTAATATCTGTGAGACCGAGCTTTGGTCGAAAAACATATAAAAAGAGACAAGATCTAGTTTGATGAATTTTTCGCATCCGAAAACCCCGATGTAACAAATTTCATCGAAATTGTTAGAGCCGTTTCCGAGATCCCCGAAATATAAATGATGCGGGCGAATATTTAAACGATGGTTAGCATAGGACCTAAGAAATCTATTAACCATACAAAATTATTCAGTGTTGTAAATGTTAATTTTTTTTAATTAATGATTACATGGATAAAACTAAATATGGTTTATTTTATCGCCCGTATTGGATTTACACACACTGTATATACAAGAATTGCTTGTTTTTATACAAGTATAAGATAATTTTTAAAAGGGGAACTATTACTCTTATTGGTATAAATCATAAATAAAACTACTTAAATACACATTCAACACTTTTGAATACAATCGATTGAATATTTTAATCGTTTTGCAATAAACTACCAAAACAACAGTCCAACTTGCCTTCCAAAATAACATGAATAGTTTAGTCTCATTCAGCAATTTCACAAGTCTAAGATATTCAACTTGGGGCTACTAGCGCCATCTACCGTCGAGTAGCGGAAGCGAACGGAGGGTTGAAACTTGTTGAAAAAGTTTTTGCGCGTGGTCCAAAGGAAAAAGCGACTTACTTAAAATAATATAATAATATATTTATATATAATTTATTTATTTATGTGGTAAATGTAGTTTATAACGGTTGCAATTTTTTAAATTCATTTATTAAACTTTTCTTCTTCGCACTAATTGTATGCTTGACTAACATTACCTACTAATAGAGAATACCATTTGACATTAAGTCCGCCATTTGCTAATCGTTGTATATATTTTGTAGATTAAAGTTTAAATGAATAAAACTTTTTAAAACTAAAAGTTTTAATTCTTATTAATTTATTGTTGTGTTAAATTATTGTTGTAAATATTTTAATTCAAAGTACTGGGATTTTACTTGCATATAAAACATGATTGTTTAAATACTTATTCATGTTCTAAAGTATTGTAGATCTATATTTATGGGCATGCATATTTATTGGTAAAATTAACAATATACATTAAGTATTTAGTATGTTACATAATAATTGTTACTTGTGCTTTAATTTATTCCCCTTTTCCTTCGTCCAATTAAAAATAAACAGAAAACTACACTGTTTTTGAAATTATAAAAAATGAATTGTATACTTTAAACTTCGAATTTTCCTAGGTCGATAGTTTAAGTGGTACACATCTTCAAATCCTGATTTGTTTTATTAGAATTAAGTCTTATAAGATTTTAAAGGTTTAAACTGAAGTCTAAAAAGCACATCGATTGGTAACCAATTAGTTCTATTAGATTCCACTAGATGGCGCGGTTAATATATTGTCTATTGCATACTAGATGTCGCTAGTAAGAAAGTTGAAATTAGTCTCAGAAAACAAGATTGCAATAAAACAGCAAATAAGCACACTCCCATGGCAACTGAAAAAAAAGTTC
Organism: Cydia pomonella; assembly: GCF_033807575.1. Lineage (NCBI taxonomy): Eukaryota > Metazoa > Arthropoda > Insecta > Lepidoptera > Tortricidae > Cydia > Cydia pomonella. The sequence continues at coordinate 12,418,385 of NC_084717.1, read as the reverse complement.
TTTATCTGCTTTTTTAGCAATACCAAAAGGGTATGAATATGATTTTAGCAATAAAATTGGTTGTTATAACCTATTATGTTAAATGAGTGTATTGTAAGTTGTAACACCTCCGGAGTTGCTGGTGTCCATAGGCTACGGTGACCGCTTACCATCAGGCGAGCTGTATGCTTGTACCAACGTGGTATGAAAAATAACTATAGGTATGTGTTGCCCCTTATTTTATTCGTTTTTACGGCTCGAGTGACTGGCGACATTTTAAGCCGACTTTCTAATTGGCGTGGTGCTTATTCTAATTTGGTCACAAAGCTATTGTCCCAGCTGGAGTTACCACGGAACACAGGACATAACAGGCAGGGGGCGCCACTGTCATATACATAGCCAATAAACGAATATAAATACTCTTTATTTTACACCTCAATACCGAAAACAACATAATGAAATTAAGAGCCCATCAACGTGCTCACTAGCGCCACTGGAAAATAATTGTGATTGTTTAAATTTAACGACAGATATTTAAAAAAAGGGGGTCGCTATGTACTGTATTTTGTATTTATGTACCTTTTCAATACGTCAAACTAGTTTCTATGTTGCTGGATTAATCGATCTATGAACTCAAAACAAAAACGGCCGTTTTAACTTTGGACGCCTAGATTGACGAATCCAGCAGAACTATTATGATGTATTTAAAAGGTACTTAAATACAAAATACAGTACGTAGCGGCTCTCTTTTTTAAATGTCTATCATTAAATTTACCTAAATAATAACAATTCTTTAGCAGTGGCGCTAGTGAGCACGTTGATGGGTTCTTGTTGGTCTTATCGCTAAAAAGTGGCTTCTACCAGACATGCTTTGCGTAGCGGAAAATGATATAGTATATTCTTGAAATTTTTTTTAAATAGGCATTATACGTCATATAGAAAAACAGTTTCTATTTATTATTGATACGAATTTTATTCAAAACTTACAACTAGTTTGAAGTTTTCCCCGCCAATCCCCATGGACTGGGATGTTATTACGCTCCACATTCACCTCAGTGGGCCAATTTTTGAATTTAGAGCGATCGTTTTCGTACGGCTTCTTTCAATATCTCCACTACTAGGCATTTAAATTCTACCAACAGAATTGAAAACGAGTGGTCAATACCACTAGATTCCCAATATCTATTGCTCGTATTTCAAAATTATCAATTCATCGTTTTCCACAGATTTTCGAGTGACGAAATCGAGCGCTCAAAATTCGAAAATCGGCCCTCTGACTAGCCAGCATACGAGTACGAGCGATCTCCGATCATCCATAATTAAAAGAGTAGATTCTGCCCGCGACATTGCCTGGAACGAGGGATGAAAATTCCAGAAAAAAATTATAGTTTTTTCGGGAACTTTACAAAATTTCCGTTTTTTTCCAGTTCTATCCAGGAAAAATAAATACTTCACGCACAATGCCACCGATGAGTGATGACAGTGTCAAAGTAACGGCAATGCCTGAAAGTAACATTTTAGACGTGCAACCTTTACCTACCCTGTTTAAATTCCTAATTAAATATATTGAAAAATACTGAAGTTAAAAACAACTTGTTTCCTTCCGGCTTTATTAGTTTTTTCGGAAGTATTGTAACTAATATTTGCATTGTTTTTTCGAAAGAAACTTGATAAATACGACGAGTTTTAAATTATTCCCATTTTATTCTGTGTGTGTGTGTGTGTGTGTATGTGTGTGTGTGTGTGTGTGTGTTTGTGTTTGTGTGTGTGTCTGTGTGTCTGTGTGTGTGGTGTGTGTGTCTCTCTCTCTCTCTCTCTGTGTGTGTGTGTCTCTCTCTCTCTCTCTTTCTGTGTGTGTGTGTGTGTTGTAAATAACTATTATTTACGACTAACTTGGATCATTTTGTGTTACTTAGTGACAGTTCATATCTTAAGGCTTAATTTTTATTGCGATACTCTATCTATCTACCAAATTTTATCCAAATCTGACGAAAACAATCGACAACAAATGCCAATCGGCCCGTGGTATTTAATTTTATTGAAAACAATCAATCAAACAAATTGGTTTGTTTGTTTAAATCAGCAAATAGGCCCCAGGGGTACTTTTACACGTCAAATTTTTACAAGCAAAAAAAAAGTACAATTACAAACCTACCTTTGACCTTAACTTGGATAAATAGATGCTCCTATTAATATAAGAGCATATAATTACGTTTCCATTAAGTGATATCCTACATGTCTTGTTGCGTTTTGCTAAACACGTTCACGATTTTTAGATTTATCACCACCATTATTTTAATATTTAATATAATTTATGTTGTGAATGTTACTTATTTCTTTTCCAACTTGTTTGCTATAATAATGATGTGTTACACTTCGTGCTGCGTTTGATCATGGCCCCGACGGAAGACTAGCCCAGCCAGGCTAGCACCATGCTGAGTCGGGACCATTTCGTGGCTTGTACGTTAATACGTAGGTACTTACCTAAAGATAAAGATGATTCCATTGTCAAAAACTGTGTACTATGTACATGTCATTTATATACAATATAGGTATGTGTCAACAGTTTGCCCATTTTAAGCGTACAATAGTAAGTTGAGTTTAAATTTAACAGAAAGAATTTGTAACTATAACAATACTAAAGGGATAAGTCTTGTAGCATTTAGTACCCCTAGCGTAACGTGACGTACATGTCTCGTGCGTTAAATCTCATTTTGTATGGGATTTTGAGTTTCCAAAACGTTCCGCTTGGCGCACTGTTTCTAAATCCTATACTAAATTTCATTCATTCATTCAAAAAAAAAAGTAGTATTAAAAAAAAAGAGACTAAACGCAAACGCGTATGTCACGTTACGAAATCGAATAAATTTACACTAACATAAATACCATGTTTGCAGTTTTATGTTACGTGTTGTTTTCTTCTTTTATTTTGCCACAAATAAACACTCCCTATTCTCTATTCTATTCTCTAATTCTGTAGAGAAATAAGAAAAGTAAATCTATATTTTATAACCAGTGAAACATATTAACATTATAAGAATTTTTGTTTTGATGTACTAATCTTTTATTTTATTGAATTAAGGATTAACAAACATATACGACAAGTTTACCCGTGGCAAAATGTCAATGAAATGGTTTGAAACTGAATATGAATAAGTATTGATTGTAAATCATAATTTACATGATAGCTTTTTAACTTAGGTGCCTACCTTTTATTTGCTGCCGCTCGGAGATCTTTAAATTACAACATATAATTTAAAACCTACAAGTTTAAGTATGTGATATGTTAGTGTGTGAGGAACGCGCTACTTAACACGACAGATAACAATACATTTCCTAACATCAAAGTAAACATAATCTCATTATAAACACCCCGTCACCCTTTGACTCGATAAAAATCCAACAAGAATATTAACCCCTCAAAAGCCCGAGGGAAATTCCAGTTGGACATAAACACCCAATCGTCCGATAAGATCCGATAACCCCGTGTGCGAGTGACCAATGGGCATTGGGCATTGGACAGTGAGAGCCACGCCCCGCTGGACAACGGGCAGTGGGGCCATTAGGGGTTGAATTAGTTTTTAATATTTGAAGTGTATCAGTGAAAGTTCTATTGATTTTTGGTGTTTGTTCAGATAGTTTTTTTTTTATCGATAGGTAAGAGTAAGCTGTTTCGGCATCAAATGGTGTTTAATAAAACAACATTAAAGGTGTGTTTATTAATTTATTACATTTCAAATACAACATAGAAATTAAAAAATATAATAATTTATAAGTTATATTAACATTTTATAATAATACATGTTTTCGCGTTATCTTTATGAGACGTATATATATTTAGAAAAGAGTTTTCAATATTATATTATAATATGTATTATGTAACTGTAATATTATCTTGATAAACTTGCGATACAGAAACATTTATTCAAGAATACATCTAGATTGATACCCTACATTTTAACAACTATATCGTTTTTATGTTAACAAAATTATTCTAAAAATTGCTTCAATAACTTAGCAAAATTATTGTTATTATATTACATTTAAATCTATTGCATCGGTGCATTATAATCATTTTTGACCATCTGCTATTTTAACAATGCAGCTTTTGCGAATGGTTTTTGCAACATTACAAGGGTTGTTACTAAAAAACCTGTTTTATATTTGCATTCATAACTTTTACATAGGCACCGGTTTTCAAATAAATACAAGTATTTAAATATAATAGATTTGTACTGACTCTTTTTTACTTCACCAACTGAACAAACATTTTCTGTAGGTATTTATACAAACCTAATCGGTTATTTTTGAATGCTTATATTGAATAAAAAGTACGGACTGTACATATACTAGGTAAGCATAGTTATTAAATTTTTCCGTTATCATTTAAACAAATACGTTTTAAATAAGGAAACAAGTATATTACCTAATTGACATAAAGCTAACTTTCGCTTAACTTTTTGCTATCAATATATACGAAAGTATGCACTGAATATGAGGTAATTA